>NC_066521.1:2041425-2191161 GCF_024679095.1 Eriocheir sinensis | reverse complement strand
GCTGTCCTGTAGACCACCCGTGAACCCGGACTCTAGAGGAAGCCATGCAAGTGAATCAAGAACGAGTTCTGGGGGACAGCATGAGCCAAAAGAAGATGGGGCCACTATAAACACATGCCTGCGCCATGACGGGCTGGGGCCGACTACCATCGAGGCCCCTCAAGAAAGCCTACTAGCGCTATAGGCGTACACGTAAAAAAAAAAATCTTGGGTGGTACAGCTCCCGACAGGCGGGCAACTGCAGACATGGTACCGTGTCATAATTTGTCCACCCTGCGTTTGTAACCAAACCCGCGCATTCGTAGATCAGTTTGGGAAAACTCATGACAAAGGGACTGCGCACAACCCCACACCAGGCCAAGTGTTGCCATTTCAAATGTTTGCAAATGTTTGCGTATTGCTGAGGGAGAGAGACGTGCAGGATTCCCAACCGTAACGTGCATCTCCGGTGTCAGTAACAGTATTCGATGTGAAGGGTATAAAAACAAAGGATATTGATTAGCTTTCTATTACAACCTGTTCATATAAAAAAGAACGGAAGTGATAAATAAGTGAGCCTTTTTTGTTATATATATATATATATATATATATATATATATATATATATATATATATATATATATATATATATATATATATAGATAGATAGATAGATAGATAGATAGATAGATAGATAGATAGATAGATAGATAGATAGATAGATATAGATAGATAGATAGATAGATAGATAGATAGATAGGGTGTGTGTTTTGGGGGGTGCGGGCAGTACCAGTGTATGGAGCACATCACACACCAGCACACACACCGCTTCAAAGCAAAGAGCGTGAAAACTTCTGACCACATGCAGCAGAGATGATGAACATAATGTATGTTGTTATCATATATTCTGAAAGTGTGCTCCATTTTCCTTCTATCAATCGTCTTTTCCTCCTCCCTTGTCCTTTCCCGTCTACTGTCTTCTCTCACCCCTTTTTTCCTTTCCTCCTCCTCCTCTTCCACCACCTACTCCCTTCTTCATCTTTTCCTCCTTTGCTTCGTCCTCCCTCTACCTCCGCCTCCTCCTCCTCCTCCTCCTCTTCCTCTTCCTCCTCCTCATCCTCCTCCTCCTTTCTCCCTCCTCCCCCCTCCTTTATTTCCTCCCTCCTCCTCCAGATCATCCTGTCCGGAGAGTGCGGGGAGTCCGAGGTGAGGACTCTAGAGGACAAAGAGAGAAAAATATTTTGCAGGAATGGAATCGACTCGTTTGTAATGGCCGAGCCGAGGTGAGTGTTGTGATGTTTAGTTTATATGACATGGAAGCCAGACCAAGTGCTGAAGAAAAAAATCTAAAGCAAGGCCCGGCATATTATCTTCCTATAAAGAAATACATAAAGAGATAAATATAGATAGATGGACTGAAAGGTAAGTAAATGCTGAAATGGAATATATAAGTTTAGTTTCATAAATGTTTTCCTATTTCCCCTTGAACGAGTTGTCCTGATGAACCTCAAACAGTACTAATATGCACCAAATGTTAACCACTGGCTGATTTCTAATTGCAGTCATTATATAGACCCCTAAAAGATGCACCGCAGTAGTACATATTTTCCTCCTATTTATTTTTGTGTGTGTATGTAAACAGACCCCTAGGAGACCTGCAGTACCTAAGGATTTGGCATGACAACTCTGGGGAGGGTATTTTCGCCTCGTGGCAGCTGGCCTTCGTAAGCGTGAGGGACCTGCAGACACAGCACAAAACTCTCTTTATCGCAAACCGTTGGCTCGCTCTTGACCACGACGATGGAGAGGTGAGAGGTGTTGTAAGAATGTGTGTGGTAGGTGCATCTCGGGTAGCATTAGTGAGGGAAGCAAGGGATGCGGAGGAACATAGGTAAATGTGTGACGGTTAAGTGAGGAAGTTAGTATAATATTGGCAAAAAGTGCACTGACGATGAAATGAAATATGGTGAAAAACGGGAAAAGACGACATGAGGGGAGAACTGAAGTACAGGGAGGATAAGTAACACGATGGGGATGTGACAAGACCACACAAGTGTAGACTGTTGAAGTGCATGGAAGACGAACGGATCGATGGGAAGGTACAGCAGGATTTCCTAATTAACGTCTTCGACAATAATATCAAGTAACAACATATATCAAGTTTATACAGCACGGTTTGGGTTCTCTCATATAACGGATTTTTTTTGCTGGAAGGAAGCGTCTGGGCACATAATATATATATATATATATATATATATATATATATATATATATATATATATATATATATATATATATATATATATATATATATATATATATGTCAATAGAAAAAAAAATGTCAAGGAAATAGCGATATTGCAAATACACAATAATGATTTTGCATGATTAAGAAAGCACTGACAGGAGTACATTTTTGGAACCATGGAGCCATGCAAACAATATGTAGCTGGAAACAGTAAAATGGAAATCTTTGATAACATTGACATCTTGTTCTTAAAATGTGGGGAAACATCTCCGATGTATTTAGATGAAGGTATTCTTAAAAGTAATAAATAACAGAAGGAAGTGTACATCACCACGACTGTCCTGTGTCCTGACATGTTGCAGATCGACGTCACCTTGTCCTCCTCGAGCATGGATGAACTGACCAACTTCAGTCACCTGTACGAAGCCAACAAGCAGCGGGGCATAAAAGACAGACATATTTGGTTCTCTATGTTCTTCAGGCCGCCAAGGTAACCTTATGATCCTCCGTCGACAATGTCAGTGTATATAACAGTGGGCCCTGATCACGTCATAAAGTATTAATATAAGTTGGCTTATTTTAGAATATTGAAAAGAATATATCAATCATGGTTGGCTGCGGACGGAGCAGTTTTTAAAAACACAAAATTGTTGAAATCGCTGATAAACGATGCACAAGTATCTTAACACTGCTCATAGCAGCCAAATTTTTGTTTCAACTAACATGTCGAAACTTTTTGAAAAAAGGTATGTTTATCGAAAGTTTTATTTTTGTATTGAATCATCTTCATACTAGTTTGAGAGGATTAAGGAAAGATCGATATGGTCCAGTGTATACTTTCCACGGTAGGTACAAATAAGAAATAGTGCCTACAGTGTCAACAAAGATTAGTCACCCAGACTAAAAAATAAATAGTAATGGCCTGTCAAGCTCGACAAACCAAATTAATGAAAAAAAATGTTAATAATTAGTCTAGCCAGGAATGCTGGTTCGTCAGAATGACTACTGTTTTTACTAATACTTCAAAATTGGTCATACTCATCCTGATTTCAATTAGTCGGATTTATTGTCTTAAGACCTGGTTTTACATTAATATTAATCATACATATACTAATAACAATTAGTCACACTGACTGGTATTAATTCATCAGACTCACTAAAATTTGAATCCATATTTGTCAAACATTATATTCCAATGTTTGGTTATATTCCCATCCCCATCTCAGTTCACAACAAAGATCCTGTGAAACAAAATAACTATAGTTTCCAGATCTTATAAAAAAACATATAAATCATGATATTTCCATCACTCAGGCTGTGGTACAGAATCCAAGATAGACAATAATAAAAAAATACTACCATTTCTCAGTCCTCCAAGATGACTGACTCATACGAGGCAAAATCAATTATATTTCACAGGAAAAGGAGTACGGCAAAAATCCCTACCTAATCTATGATGGAAAATCTACATGTTATTCAAGCTATTGCAGATGTCCTAATGTCGCACTTCCTCCTGCTACATACATGTAGCAGGATAAAAGAGACCCTCAGGAGCAAAGGGACCCTCGCTGTGTGCATGAGCTGAAAAAAAGAAACGAGCACACACTCGCTCGCTTGCTCTCTCTTGTCAATGGGTGGAGGCCCTCCTCAGAGTAAACACACGGCAGAAGATTTCTATCCTCCTTAGTCTCTTCATTAGTTTGTTATAACCACCCCTCTACACACGACTGTGTGGTGAATGAGAGGTAAATGTACGTTGTTTTCTACCCCTTTGCCTTTACTATTTTGTTCTCAATAGGCAATCGATATTTAATTTCCATGATATGGAATTTCCAGTTAAGATTTTCAGTGATCGGGAAACTAATAATATTAATGCAGAAGAAGAATGCAGCTGAGGGTTGTTGGAGACAGGGGGACAAATACTTGGGAGAGTTTCACGAGTAGGCCATCAATAGTTTCTATGTACAGCAAGATTATCTACTTATATTTATTGCTGTTTTAATATTGTACAGCACTTGAAATCTCACTCTCTCTCTCTCTCTCTCTCTCTCTCTCTCTCTCTCTCTCTCTCTCTCTCTCTCACACACACACACACACACACACACACACACACACACTATTACTCTCCAACGTGACATCCCTCAACAACAAACTGGACGAAGTCATCACCACCATCAACACCACCAGTGTTGATGTAGCAGCCATAGCAGAAGCCTGGCAAATAACCCCTGAAACCTGCAACATCACGGGTTACCAACTATTTCACCGCCTCAGGACAGGTAAACGTGGTGGAAGATTAGTGTTGTACTGCCGCTCTGACCTTCATCCCACCCTCCTCCCTGTGGACCCCCCAGAGGGTGTGGAAGCCCTGTGGGCGAGGCTCACCCCCCCCTTCCCACCCCCGCCTCGCTGCCTCAATCATCCTCTGTCTGGTCTACCACCCTCGTCGCGCCGCCACGGCCAACCAACTCATCCTCACATCATCGACAACATGGGTGACCTCCGATCATAAGAACATAAGAACATAGGGAAACTGCAAGAGGACGGGTGGCCTACACAGGGCAGCTCCAGAATCCCCCCCACTACTCACGGTGGGTGAGGTGTAGTTACAGGGGTTACAGGTAGAGGCTTGATCCTCGTTATACCGGCGGTACTAGGCACGCATCCAGTACCCCGTCACCTTACTGCACCCACACCTCACTGCCACCTGTCGTCCTCGTCCATGTAGCTATCCAGTCTACTCTTAAAACAAGCTATCGTCCCTGCACTAACTATGTGATTGCTGAGTCTATTCCATTCCCCCTACACCCTATTACTAAACCAATGCTTGCCTATATCTCTCCTAAATCTATACTTTTCTAATTTAAATCCATTACTGCGAGTTCTATCCTGCTGGCTAATTCTCAGTACTTTACTTATATCGCCTTTGTTGTAACCCTTGACCCATTTCAATACTTCTATCAGATCTCCCCGCACTCTTCGTCTCTAGTGAATGTAAGTTTAGATGTTTCAGCCTATTTTGATATGGGAGGTTCCTCAGCCCCTGAATCATCTTGGTTATCCTCCTCTGAACTGATTCTAGCAAGTTGATGTCCATTCAAAGATTCCCCTCTGCAAAAGTGGTAATTTGTGGTGATTTTAATCAACTCAACACCAGTGAAATAGAAGAGCAGCTGAACCTCACTCAGGTAGTGGATTTTCCTACTCATGGGAGAAACACACTTGACCTCATCCTCACCGACCTCACCCAGCACTACCTCCCTCCTCAGCCACTCCCTCCCATGGGACGCAGCAACCACGCCTCCATTCTGTGGTCGCCGGCGCCTTCCACCTCACGCCCCGCACGCACTGTTGCCAAGACCTACAGACCCGTGACGGACTCAGCAGTGCGCCAGTTTGGTCAGTGGATCACACGGTACCCCTGGACTGAGGTGCTCACTGTTGAGGACGTTCAAGACAAGTGGAGTAACTACCAGCAAACCATCACCACAACACACCATCACTTCTTCCCAGAAAAATCTCAGCGCACCCACCCATCAGATGCCCCTTGGATCACACCCAGGATTAAGCGCCTCATGCAGCAACGCAACTCAGCATTCTTCACCAACCCCTCCCTCTTCAAGCATCTCCGAAACAAAGTGATACGGGAAATCAAGGCAGCAAAATTAACATACCCCAACAAGATACACAAGCTCAAGCAGGAAAACATCAGCAGGTGGTACTCCAAGATCCGTGACCTGTGTGGATTAAACAAGACCACCGCCTCCATTCCGGGTGTGGCCCACCTGCCCGCCCCGGAAGCAACTGAGGTCATTAACACCCACTTCGCCGACATCTGCCAGTCCTTGCCCAGCCTAGACCTCACCAACTCCCCGCCTACCTACCCACACCTGCACCACTCCCTTTAGTTCAAGAGTACGAGGTTGCCAACGCGCTACTCAAGCTCAAATCGAGACGCTCCACTACTCCAGCTGACCTCCCTATCAAACTTTACCAAGAATTCTCCACTGAATTAGCCACTCCTCTGTGCTCCATCTTCAACGCCTCTCTCCCTCAAAGTCAGTGTCCCGCAGACTGAAAGACAGACTACGTTACCCCCGTCCCCAAAACAAGCTCACCTCAGTCCCTCAGCGACTACAGGCCCATCGCCATCACCCCGATCCCCAGCCTGCTCTGTGAAGGTTTTATCTTCAGATGGGCCTATACTCACCTCGCCCCCCTCATGGACCAACAGCAATTTGGGAACATCAAGTCCTCCTCCACCACTCACTGCCTCATTTACCTCCTCGATTACGTCTACAGGAACCTTGAAAAACGCAAAACATCAGTGGCCCTCACCTTCGTAGACTTCCGGAAAGCCTTCGACCTCGTTCACCACACCACCGTCATCACCAAAGCCATCAGCCTCCAGCTCCACCCCAGCCAGGTGTCCTGGCTCTCTAATTTCCTCTCCCGCAGAAGTCAGGTCGTAAGGCATCAGGGAGCGACCTCCCCCCCTCAGCACCTCACCTGTGGGGTCCCTCAGGGGACCAGGATGGAACCATTATGCTTCCTGATGCTTGTAAACGACGCCATGACGGACACCAGTGCTCGGTGAAAATATGTGGACGACACCACCCTCACTACCACCATCAACAATGACAACCCGGATTACAGCCACCTCCAGCTCCTCCTTGACCGCCTCCACACTTGGACAACCGACAACAAAGTCACCCTCAACACCAACAAGACTACGATAATGCATCTCCACACCTCCTCAGAAACCCTCCCCCCTCCCTGTGTCTCCATCGACGGCCGTCCCCTCCAGGTGGTACAGTCTTTCAAGCTTCTCGGCCTCACAATTGACAACAAACTGACGTGGGGCCAACACGTCAGCTCCCTCACAAAGTCAGCCACCTACCAACTACACCTCCTCCGAAGACTGAAGAAACTGGGGACACCCGCGCGTGAGCTGGCGAGTGTGTACTCCACCTTCATACTCCCTCGGCTCACATACGCGTCCCCAGCTTGGTCATCTTCCCTCAACGCCACTCAACGCCATCAACTCGAGCGGGTGCAGAAAAGGGCGGTGCGGCTAATCCTGGGGACCGGCTATACCACCTACCAGGCGGCCTTCTCCGCCCTGCACCTCACCACCCTTCAGGCCTGCCACCAACACCTCCTCCAGCAGTTCGCCACCAAACTCCTCCACCACCCACGACACAGGAACCTGCTCCCCCCGGTAGCTCCCCCTCCCCGCTACAATGTCCGACACCACAACAAGCTGCTCCCCATACGTGCGCGCACAGACAGGTACAAGAAAAGTGCAATACCGACAATAGTGGGAATCCTCAACACATAGACACTCTACTCCTAAGTTAATTTTAAGTTTGTAATTTTAATTATCTCCATATATAATATGTATATTTTCATCTCTCGAGCTGCTCATCCCTAAATAAACCGTATATTATTATTATTATTATTATTATTATTATTATTATTATTACACACACAGACACATTTCTACTTCAACACTATTACTAGCCTATTTTTCCGTGCTTTTACTAATCCCATAACTTTCTTCCTCAACGTGGGAGATGTGTGTGTGTGTGTGTGTGTGTGTGTGTGTGTGTGTGAGAGAGAGAGAGAGAGAGAGAGAGAGAGAGAGAGAGAGAGAGAGAGAGAGAGATTCAAGGGCTGTACAATATTAAAACATAAATATATAAAAGTAGATAACATTGCTGTACATTTTTTTTCAACAACATAGGAAGCAGCTCAATTTTCGTTTTACAGCACAGAGAGCAACTCAAGGGCAACAAAAAGAGGATGTAAAAATAAGCCCGCTAACTGTTGCTCTCATATAGTGATAAGTATATATAAAGTGTCCAAAAGAGAGGTCAATTTCGGATGGAGAGGTGTCTTGATACACTCTTCTTGAAAGAGGTCAAGTCATAGGCAGGAGGAAATACAGAAGGAAGACTGTTCCAGAGTTTACCAGTAAAGGGGATGAAAGAATGGAGATGCTGGTTAACTCTTGCATAAGGGATTTGGACAGTATAGGGATGAACATGAGTAGAAAGTCGTGTGCAGCGGGGCCGCGGGAGAGGGGGAGGCATGCAGTTAGCAAGTTCAGAAGTGCAGTCAGCATGAAAATATCGATAGAAGATAGAAAGAGATGCAACATGGCGGCGGAATTTAAGAGGTAGAAGGCTGTCAGTAAGAGGAGAAGAGCTGATGAGTAGGGTTTGTTTCCCGGGATCCCGGACACTTTTCAAGGTTTAATAATTCCGGGATATTTTTGCACATCCTGGGAAATCCCGGGATGAAATTAAGTACAAAAATAGGGGCAAATTTGACTGCAGGATGGTTGTGGACTTGTGGTTCTATTTATATTTATATACAGGGTGTCCCGTGAGGAATGTGTGTGTGTGTGTGTGTGTGTGTGAAGGAAGGACTTACTGTTTAGGTATTCTCTTGATTATTATAAAGCAGCCATGGCACCCCCGTTACCCGTAACAGAGCTCGTATAATGAACACCATGTCTGCATATTCCACGTTGCTGTATGTATACGGCATTGAGATGAGCGTGACAACTTAACAAAATTACAAAAAAAGCAGCACACTTTCCCTCCTCGCGTGAGTGACCGACCTGTGACGGTTGACAGTAAACTGTCTGTCTGTCTGCCTGCCAGCACCGCTGATCGCTGTTGCCATAGTTCCCAAAGTTTTAGCTACTGATTGCTACGATGATACATAACTTTTTTTAAAGTTGTTGCGCTACTGTTGTTTTTTTAAGCTGTTGCGCCAGACATATCGAAAGCCTTTGATAGAGTCTGGCACAAGTCTTTGCTTTCTAAACTGCACTCTTTCGGATTTTATCCCTCTCTCTGTACCTTTATCTCCAGTTTCATTTCTGGCCGTTCTATTTCTGCGGTGGTAGACGGTCACTGTTCTTCCCATAAACCTATCAACAGTGGCGTTCCACAGGGCTCTGTCCTATCACCCACTCTCTTCTTGTTATTCATCAATGATCTTCTTTCCATAACACACTGTCCTGTCCACTCATACGTCGACGACTCCACACTGCATTATTCAACTTCTTTCAATAGAAGGCCATCACAACAGGAAGTACACGACTCCAGACTGGAGGCTGCAGAACGCTTAACCTCAGACCTTGCTATCATTTCCGATTGGGGCAGAAGGAACCTTGTGTCCTTCAATGCCTCTAAAACTCAATTTCTCCACCTATCAACTCGACACAATCTTCCAAACACCTATCCCCTATTCCTCGACAACACTCAGCTGTCACCATCTTCAACACTAAACATCCTCTGTCTATCCTTAACTCAAAATCTCAACTGGAAACTTCACTCTCCTCCTCGAGGTTGGGCGTTCTGTATCGTCTCCGCCAGTTCTTCTCCCCCGCGCAGTTGCTATCCATATACAGGGGCCTTGCCCGCCCTCGTATGAAGTGTGCATCTCACGTGTGGGGGGGGCTCCACTCACACAGCTCTCCTGGACAGAGTGAAGTCTAAGGCTCTTCGTCTCATCAGCTCTCCTCCTCCTACTGATAGTTTTCTACCTCTTAAATTCCGTCGCGATGTTGCCTCTCTTACTATCTTCTATCGCTATTTTCACACTGACTGCTCTTCTGAACTTGCTAACTGCATGCCTCCCCCCCTCCCGCGGCCCCGTTGCACACGACTTTCTACTCATGCTCATCCCTATACTGTCCAAACCCCTTATGCAAGAGTTAACCAGCATCTTCACTCTTCTGTTGAAAGAAGTTGAATAATGCAGAGTGGCGTCATCAGCGTATGAGTGGATAGGACAGTTTGTTAAAGAAAGAAGATCATTGATGAATAACAGGAAGAGAGTGGGTGATAGGACAGTGTCCTTTGGAACACCACTGTTGATAGGTTTAGGGGAAGAACAGTGACCGTCTACCATAGCAGAGATAGAACGGCCGGAAATGAAACTGGCGATAAAGGAACAGAGAGAAGGATATAATCCGAAAGAGGGCAGTTTAAAAAGCAAAGACTTGTGCAACAAGAAAGTGTTGAAAAAGAAATCTAGCTAACCACTGCTTCCACAAAGGACGAAATAAAGAGTAGCCATAAGAGAGGTCCGTTTCGGGTGGAGAGGTGTCTTGATACACTTCTGTTAACAGAGGTCAAGTCATAGGCAGGAGGAAATACAGACGGAGGAAGTGTAAACGAAGAGTGTAGCTGATGATGTTGATATCGGCTACTTCATGTCCAAATTCTTCATCCTTCTGACCAATCATCTTCACATTCACATCATCATGTGATGAACAAAGAAGGCCAATGAGTTGACATTCTTCATGAGCACATTCCTACCTGGCAGAGAAGTGGTCATTGTCATTTTGATGTCAGTATGTCCAGATGTACGTCTCTCACGTTCATGGGACTTGATGGAGCCCTCCTAGTACCGGTCAAAGATAGCATTCACCTCATGACTTCGAGATACTGATTTGCTGAAGTTAGCTGCCTGCTGTTCCACTGTTGCATTCTTTGGCCAGGAGACGTGGTACGGCATTGCATTACCATCAGTGAATGGTTGAATGCTTCAATAATGCAAGATGGCTGACAAGAGAGGATTTGTTGCCTTTCCTCATATCACCATATTCATCGAATAGACTGAATGGCCCCTGTGAGCACTTGTCACGAGCATTCCTGCATTCAACCTTTCTGTGTCATACACTGTCTTGTCTCCGACTCTGACATCTTCAATGACTTAATTTCAAGAAGATGAAACTGGAAGCAGTGTCTGAATCTTACAACGGCTTACTAATTTTCTTATAAAAGAAGGGGTACTTATTTGCCCCTATAAAAAATTTGGCCCAGGGGTGCCAGAGTGGCATCCGTCGGATTCTTGTTCAGAACATGTGGAAGAGTAATAAACAACCAAAAAACCTTGTAAAGCCTATACCCTAGAGCAACGTTCAGCTAAAAAAAAAAAAAAAAAAAGTTTCCTGGACTGTAATGTAGAATTGCCGGCGTAAGAATGGATAGGATAGTTTGTTTTGGAAAGTAGATAATCAGTGAACAACAGGAAGAGGTTGGGAGATGGGACAGAGCCCTGTGGGACACCACTGTTAGTACGTTTAAGGGGAAGAACAGTGCCCGTCTACAAAGCGGAGATAGAACGGCCAGAAAAGACTGATGATAAAGGAATAGAGAAAATAATAGAATCCATAGGAGGGTAGTTTGGATTTTGGAAAGCAAAGAGATGTGCCAAACTCTATCAAAGGCTTTTGATATGTCTAGCGCAACAGCAAAAGTTTCACTGAAACGACTGAGAGGATGACCAAGAGTCAGTTAGAAAGGCAAGGAGATCACCATTAGAATGCCCCTTGCAGAACCCATACTATTGATAGCCTACTCGTGAATCTCTCTCTCTCTCTCTCTCTCTCTCTCTCTCTCTCTCTCTCTCTCTCTCTCTCACACACACATTAATATTTTAACTTCAGTTCTATTAGCTTAGCTTTCCATATTTTTCTCTCATTCCGCAACAATTCCATATTTTTATCTAGAATATTGTAACGTAGAAGACGGTGTGTGTGTGTGTGTGTGTGTGTGTGTGTGTGTGTGTGTCAGGAGAGGCTATCAATAGTTTCTGTATATAGCGATAACTTATTATTATACTTATATTTTTTTTATATTGTACAACATCAATTTACCGTTTACCGTTGATGAGGTTTCAGGCCCTGCTCCGCCGCTGATGCAGCGCTCAACGAGGGCCTTAACAATCACAACGTTAGCCTCAATAATAGTCTTCGAGGCACTTATTCTCAAACATCGTAGTGAGTGATTGAGTCTTAATTGCTTTCACGAAAAATATCACATATAACCATTAGTTCAGTTTTCGTGTCTAATGTTTAATATATTATCATTAGAGTGTCACAATTAAATATCCAACGATTATTTCCAACACACTGAACATCCATCACACAAAATTTATCGTTGAGTACAGACACTGATTAATAGCCATGATCGGTCATGTTACGAATTCTCTCTATTTCAGTCTGGGGAACTACACAACACTGGTCATTCGCTGAGTGGTTGATTTCAGGCTTCTTGTACCTCACACAGTTTATGCATTTCTTCTCAGCCATAATGCATTCCTGTGATTTATGATTGCCAGCGCATTTGAAACAATTTGGGGCGTCTCTATTGGTCTTGGCAGTACAGTTGGCCTCAAGATGGCCGTATCTCTGACAATGATAGCATATAATTGCATGGTATCTGTCTCTCACTGTGTATATTCCCCATTATAATTTTAACGTCTTGATTCTTGTGAATTAGCTCTCTTACAGTTGGATCACACCTCAGAATGTAGTGCATCGTGCCGCCTGCTGCAGGCTTACTAAAAACCAGCTCAATCTTATCCTCAACACCCTCAATTGCGTGTAACAACTAACTCATTGCGGTCCAAGATGGTCTCCTTTATTTTTTCCTTGGTCTCCTCTTTATGCACATTGCATATCATGATCTTTGGTTTCATCTTTCCAACACTCTTGGTACTAATTTGCTCAACAGACTCCAGTTTTTGAGCAGCCTCATCCCTTGTGTTCTCATTATCAAAGTTTATGACAATGTTACCTCCATTTGTAAATCTTGAATCAGTTATCTGAATACCATTCAATGCCTGAGAGACTTCATCCATCATGTATGCTGCCTTCTTTTCCTGTGTAGAAGCTTTTACAAATAAGAGATTTTTCTTGACCTTGTCTCTCTTTACCACCTCAGCCCAATTGGATTCAGCATACTCAGCACGTTTAAGTGTGTCAACAACTGATCCCAGCTTATCCTGCACCTTCTCACCCCATGATTCAACTTTATCCTTAAGCACAGATATTTCCTAAGATCATTTTTGTTTGAATTCATCCAATTTTTCCACAATGCTGGTAGCCAGAAATGCTTTAAGGAGGCAAGGGGTGCATATCCAATTTATTTTACCTATTATCCAGGTTGATCCCAGACAAATTAGCACACTTCACATGACACCACCTAGTGCACAAACACCTTCCTGTCCACTTCTCTCCTGGGAATTTTGCACAAACATAACACAAATCCCCCAGTCCCTTGGCCCTAGCAGCCATGTGGACACTGTGCGGGGCTAGGCGCAACACACCCGCTCAGCACCACGGTCACTCACACACACACACTCTCTCTCTCTCTCTCTCTCTCTCTCTCTCTCTCTCTCTCTCTCTCTCTCTCTCTCTCTCTCTCTCTCTCTCTCACACACACACACACACACACACACATATGGTCTCCCATGTTAAAATGTAGAGAAATAAGTAAATAGTTGTGGGATTGATAAAAACTCGGAAAGCTAGGCCAACAGAGTTAGTTTTTTTATGTGCGAGGCGACATTACCCACTGTAACACTTTTTCATTGATATTTGTAATATATATTGTACAGCACTGGCCATTTTAACATTGGACACTGATCGCTATATAACACAATAAATATAATAGTAGGCGTTGTGTATCGATCGTGTCAACCAGATTTTTTTCCCCATAACTTGATTATCTCCATATACAAGGCGTTGGGATGGACTGTGCATATCGTGTGACGAGGGGTTCCACACAGCCCTTTCGGACAGTCAAAGGTTCCCCAACTCTAAATGACAGCCTTCTATTTATTAATTCAATTTTTATTTGTAGGCACATTGCTTAGCTAGATCACATGTATTAGCACTCTTACTTCGACAATGTGCATATAAATGCCACCCAACTTGTATTAATGAGTTTTGCCCGCTAAAATGTGATGTGTGTGGATAATTAACAATAATTATGCCTAAATGATTTTTTTTTTCTTAATTGTGACAACTCTAGCCTGATTGCATGCAATTTTCTAATGTAATATTGCTCCCTCGGGTATTACACTCCCAACGTTGCTTCTGATTCACAGACATATCTTTTTTTTTTTTCATTAAATGACTTCAGGCATCTTATAATTTGTCATTGAGAAAATATCCTTCATATAAGGAATACTGATTAATGTAATGCACATCTCGCTCATCTTTATACCTGATGTCAAATCAATCAGAAAGATTTTCATCATTGCGTATCTCGTATTTCTTCTCAATTCCTTCTTCTCATGCTTCTAGACATATCCCTAACTCAATTTTATTCGTTATTTGTCAACAAAATTGTATCATTATTTAGTTTATTTAGGTGAGGTATCTGCAAGTTTCACAAATTTTTGGGGTATACTTTTTATTTCATAAAAAAATCAATGTATAGTATGTTTGCCATTGTTGAGCAAATATTTCCTTTTATATATTGTTTTGTAAAAATAACGAGATCTTTTGAAAATTGCTAAGTATTTTTTTTTTTTGGGGGGGGGCTTCATTAATGAAAAAAGTATTTGGTTATTTTTTTCATAAGATAAAAAAATGATTAAATAAATAATATAAATTATGTTTCTGTAATTAAGAAGGATAATTAAATTAATGCGATAAGTTCTAGAGAAATGTCTTGATAGTGCTTTAACAAAAAACAGCGAACTGAGAGACATATTTCAAAGATGTTAACATGATGCAAAGTGTGAGTGCAGTGTTACAAAGTAATGTCTACTGACCCAGGTCTCGGTACACTCGTGTGGAGCGCACTGCAGTGTGTGCATGCTTTGTCTACCTCTCGATGTTATGCAGTGCCATGTGGTACTCCACCATCCCTGATGAACCGATGGGTCAAGGCTTCTTCGTACTTGGGCCTTTCTCTTTGACTACTGAAAAGGTAAGGATGCATGTTCGCCCACTGATAAGACTTTGTGACTTAGTCCTTTCACATCCTAATGCCATACTAAGGATGGTTTGATTAATCTGTTTCTATACCATTAACTGAGCTTTGACATACATCACAAATCCATGGTACTCTACTGTATGGCATAAACCAATTGAGTAGCTAACATTACAGCAGGTCTTCGTTTAGTTTCAATGTATATCTGAAAGTTTTTTTCGACACAAGGAAGTTCAAACTACAACATGAAAACAAATGTAAGGCCTCGGCCACACCCCTCGCACCCACCCCCGTCGACGCACACGAGGGATGAGGTGAATTGTTTTTATAAATAGTTCCGTGCTTCACTTATTTGGCATTTTATGAAAAATCTGTATACCACATCGCGTTCAGGAGGCTTTTCTTTGTAAGATAGAAGAGTTTATTTCAGTACTCATTTCATAGCCGCTGCAAATAGTAGCTATACGTAAAGTGTGTCATAAACATTACAGAGGGATTCTTTAACTTCAACTAGTCACAATTTATTTAGTTTTTGTTTTACTGAGTTTTCACAAACATGTTCGGGTTCTGTAATCACTGCTGCGTTAACCAAAATGTCCTATCCAGTGTATGAGTTGAGTTATGGTAATTAATATCGAAACATGTCTGATGTCACTCCTTCTGACCCAGCGATCTCGCGCGAAAAAAGGTCTTCGTCAACTCTCCCTGCTTCCTCGCTTATCACCTTTACCTTTACCCTTACCCTTACCTGCTAGCTGCCAGTGTGGCCACCTCGATTAATTATAATGGAGAGAGAGAGAGAGAGAGAGAGAGAGAGAGAGAGAGAGAGAGAGAGAGAGAGAGAGAGAGATGGCACCCCTTAATTTGTACAGGCATCAGTGGGCTTGGCTTCTCTTCTTGTGGTCTACCCAGTGATCCAGCTCATCATTTGGCTGTACAGGACGTCACAGCCACGGGTGAAGCCATACTCCAGAGCCTTCACCGCCAGGCATGACCAGCAGCAGTGTCAAAGTAAGTGGACCCTTCACACTTCACAGACTCCTCTGCCTTCGTGTCAGAAAGAGTAAACCCTTTATACTTCACGTGCTCTTCAAATATCATGCTATAGTAATCGATCACTTCACTCTTCAAGGACTTTACAATTACTTAATGCTGGAAGACACCTGCCTCCGAACATTTGTTGGCGAACACGTTAGAAACACATTGACAATATGCTGCAAGCATGTTACCTAACTAACTTTCGAGTTGCATAGGCAAGGGGGAGCGTCGCCTCACACATCTGTCGCCTCCAACCACGACGGTCCCCACGCAGTTACCCTTCCCATTTAAAGCCACTTTTGGCAGGATCGATCAACATGCCCCACCCATGAATTACGTGGGCATCCCTTTGGTCTCTTCCTTCTTTAGGGTAGACGTCCGGGAAGTCTCCCTCGTGCCAAATAACCGGAAATGGAGAGCACGGACTAGGCTGGCGACAGACCTCGATTATGTTTCATGAAGCAGTAGCTGGTTCGGCACAGTCGCCACTGCGATACCCCATAATCTTGCGAAGGCACTTGGCACCAAAGGCACCTACACGCCTCCTCATGTCGCTGTTCACTGTCTCACATCCATCTATAGAGTAAGACAGGGGGCATAAAGGAATTAAGCACTGAATCCTTGTCGCCTGCATAAATATCGTGTTGAGCGACTCCATAACACCGTGGGCAAGGCAATTCCACCGAGTGACTTAATAACAACCCCACCACTGTTATGTACTACGCTATCAAGGTATGTGAAAGTTTCAGTGACTTTAATGTATTCACCACATGCCTGAAAAGACTGAGCGGTGGCATCCGGTAAACCTCCAAACGACTGGCTAGTTTTTGTTTTTGTTTTTTTTCATCAGAGGATGCGGCTCAAGGGCAACAAAAAGAGTACAAAAAAAAGCCCGCTACTCGCTGCTCCCACAAAAGTAGAAAGTAAAGAGTAGCCAAAAGAGAGGTCAATTTCAGGTGGTGTCTTGATCCACTCTTCTTGAAAGAGGTCAAGTCATAGGCAGGAGGAAATACAGACGAAGGAAGACTGTTCCAGAGTTTACCAGTGAAGGGGATGAAAGAATGAAGATGCTGGTTAACTCTTGCATAAGGAGTTTGGACAGTATAGGGATGAGCATGTGTAGAAAGTCGTGTGCAGCGGGGCTGCGAGAAGGGGGGAGGCGTGCTGTTAGCAAGTTCAGAAGAGCAGTCAGCATGAAAATATCGATAGAAGATAGAAAGAGAGGCAACATGGTGGCGGAATTTAAGAGGTAGAAGGCTGTCAGTAAGAGGAGAGCTGATGAGACGAAGAGCCTTAGGCCCGTACCAAGAGTCATAAAGGTCGAGCCGCGTATCTTCCCTTCGACAATGTAGGCACGGCCTCAGACCGTGCCTTCAATCCTTACCACAAGTCGCTCGGTAAGGTAAATGCACATACACACACTGCAATCTTCTTCTCACCTACCAGATCTAATGCACTCACACACATACAAACACACAGTGCTATTCATGGAGGTGCTATTACAGCCATAATATTGTCCGTTTCATTCCGTCTGTCCACTCATGAACGTAGATGTGGCACCTGCGCATTGTGAGTTTATGATTGCGTGAAGATCATTTGAATGTTTGTGCATTCAAAAAATCCTCAAACCATCGTATATGAACCGCAAACAGAAGATTTGCATCGATATAATATACCATACAAGGACACGAAGAAACAATTTGTATATCAAATAGTATATAATTTGATCATACTCGAACGATCTATAGCCTTTCAGATACTCATATTTCATCTCATTAAGAGATATAAAGTGACATACGACTCTGCAAGTGTCTATACATAAGGAATTTTGATGTTGCATGTTTAAATAACATGGGTGGCCTAATATATTCGAAATAGCCTAGCATCGCATTCAACAGTTATTATTTAGTATTTCATATTTTTTTTCCATTATTTATCATTATTTGCATGCAGTAAATTATTAAGATACCCTTTGTTTGCACTTGCAGAGCCAGATGTCTTAAATGAAATGAGAAAGAATTTGAAAAACAATAGATCGTTGGAGAATGTGAGCCACGAAGGTTCCCGCCTGCTGGCTGGTTCCTCTGTGATTTGAAGGCGCGTGCTGTTGTAAACAAGACAAACATATTCGCTGCAACTATAATATACGACTTTCCAATTAGGGAAAATATTTTCTCAGGTTGTTTTAACTGAACCGTAACTATTTGCCACACCAAATTTGGAAAATAAACACATTTTTCCTTGAAGGTATGAGGGAAGACACGCGATAGACCTTGCCTTCCCTTCGTCTCTCCAGCAGACCTTCGTTCCAAAAATGCTAGTGACTATAGGTGCGCACCGTTCTTCCCTGCGATCTTCGTCGCTAAACTTTCGTGACTCTTGGTACAGCTCTTAGGGCCGTTTCACAGTCGTTTTGTTTGTTTTGATCGTTACCAATGGCGGTGATCGCCGCTATAGAATATCCACTTTAAACTAGCCGGTGGGATAGTGGCGGCTACGGGATTAACCTAGCCCCGCACCTTACCACACACTCTCAACACCTCTCGCTTCCTCTGCACCCGCCACTACTCCATCGGCCAGTTTCACGTGGAAAACTATAGAGTCGATCGGCGCCATTGGTAACGATCAAAACAAACAAAACGACTGTGAAAGCGCCCCATAGACTCCACTCTGTCCAGAAGAGCTATGTGAGTAGAGCCCCCCACACGTGAGATGCATACTCCATACGAGGGCGGACAAGGCATATATATGGAAAGCATATGTGCGGGGGAGAAGAACTGGTGGAGACGATACAGAACGCCCAACCTCGAGGAAGCTGATTTAGTAAGAGAGGAGATGTGAAGTTTCCAGTTGAGATTTTGAGTTAAGGATAGACTGAGGATATTTAGTGTTGAAGAAGGTGACAGCTGGATATTGTCGAAGATTGTGTCAAGTTTATAGGTGGAGACACTGGGTTTTTGAGGCATTGAAGGACACAAACTTCCTTTTACCCCATCGGAAATGATAGCAAGGTCTGAGATTAAGCGCTCTGCAGCCTCCAGTCTGGAGTCTTGTAATTCCTGTTGAGAGGGTCTTCTTTTGAAAGAAGTTGACTATTGCAACGTTTAGTCATCAGCGTATGAGTGGATTGGACAGTTTGTTATGGAAAGATCATTGATAAGTAACAGGAAGAGAGTGGGTGATAGGACAGAGCCCTGTGGAACACCAGTGTTGATAGGTTTAGGGGAAGAACAGTGATCTTCTACCACAGCAGAGATAGAACGGCCGGAAAGGAAACTGGAGATAAAGGAACAGAGAGAGGGATATAATCCGAAAGAGGGCAGTTTAGAAAGCAAAGACTTGTGCCAGACTCTATCGAAAGCTTTCGATATGTCTAGCGCAACTGTTGTTAGGAGATCTTCACTCTCAGTGTCTTTGCTTCTTAATGCACCACTTCAAGAGTCATCACCAAGACTCAAGCGATTCAGCGAGAAGTACATAAACAACATAAACAAGGTCAATCATATCGGTGATGCCAATAGATAATCCGCAATGATTTGATCAGTAACTTGGATTAATATTCAGTATATTCAAGTTATTGAAAAGATAGGGAGAAAGGCCATACCCCTGCCTCACTCCTTAATTGACAGGGAAGAAGTCGGAAGCGCCTTCCCCACACTTTACAGCACTCTCAATCCCAGAGTAAAGGTCGTCGTCATTGATCCTTGAATTAATGTCAATGATCCGAAGAATGTTCCAGAGTGCCTCATGATGCACTGAGTCAAACACCTTGAGATCAACATTGGTTGCGAGTAGCCATTGTCAATACCCACGATGGGGTTCCACAAGGACAAGAAGTGCTAGATGCAGTATTTTTTAAAATTTATTTACTAGGCTTGACCCCAGATTGATCAGGTCTCTCAAACTTTACAAAATGAGATCGAATTCACAACAGATGAGCGAGCACCTTGCCCGGCACACTGAGCAGTGTAATAACACGGTAATTGCGGTAAGAGGTGGAGTAGGTAGGAAGACACCTACCGAACGGGCGCAAACCACTCCCGGTGAGGTATATATGGGAGGTGAGAAGGGAGCTGAAGCCCTCCAAAGACCCTTCCCATGTCCTCACTAACCGTTTCCCTATTGTCTTACCAACACCGGAGAGAAGTTCAGCATACTCTCTAAAGACAGATCCTCTCTCTATCCACACCACACTACATTCACACAACATATACACCTTTTCCCAAAATTCAAATTTCAAAATGGCACACCTACATCATGTCTCGGAGTCCCCGCCTGGGCGGGGGGGGACCACAAATTTCCACAGGGAGGACTCCCTTTCTGGCTGCCGACCCGAGAGGTGTCTTGATAACTCCTCAAATCTCTTTCTTCTCAATTTCTGCAACATTCGCGGTCTTCGGTCTAATTTTCATTCTGTGGAACACCATCTCTCTTCCTCTAAGCCTCACCTTCTCTTCCTCACCGAAACACAGGTTTCTGAGGCTACTGACAGTAATCTTTACTCTGTTCCCTCCTACTATCTCTATCTTAAATTTCAATCCAAAGCTGGATGTTGCGCCTGCGTGCACAACGACATCACTTGCTTTCGTGCCTACAACCTTGATTCTTCAGAATTTTCCACCATGTTCATTGTCATTCTATTACTAAATGCATCGGTGCTGTTTACCTCTCACCTAACTCTACTAACTATGTAAAATTCTTTGACTATTTGAACTCTAAAGTGGAGCACATATTGACCCACTCTCACTTCGCTGAAATCTCCATCCTAGGAGATTTCAATGTTCACCACCAGCTTTGGCTTCCATCCTCTTTCACTGACCAGCCTGGTGAACAAGCCTACAACTTTGCTATCCTCAACGAATTAGAGCAGTTGGTCCAGCACCCTACACGTATTCCCGACCGTCTTGGAGACAGGCCCAACATTCTAGACCTCTTCCTTACCTCAAACCCTTCTGCTTATTCTGTCAAACTGTTCTCTCCGTTGGGCTCCTCCGATCCTCCGATCTTCGTAAGACTCCGATCAATTCTAAATATTCTGACTGGACTGAAATCTCGGCGGAAACAGATATTGATAAATATTGGGGGGCCTTCACCACAATATTGAACAATGCCATAAGCATATGCGTACCCTATCGAAACAGACGTTCAGCTTTTAAAAAGAAACCCAAATGGTGGAATAACGAAATTCAAAATAGCCTATCTCTTAAAAAACGCGTATACAGTAGATACATAATTATCAACTCAGAGTGAGGCTGACAAACGAGAGTTGGACAGAATTCGCCGCGAAACCAAGAAATTAATAAAACGGAGCAAGAAAAATCTTGAAGAATATATAGCGGAAACGTGTAAATCTAATCCTAAAGAATTTTTTAGCTATGTAAATAATAAAATGTCACTCACTTGTGGTATCGGACCGCTTGCCAATGATAATGGAAACCACACGAACGATGAAAATGAAATGGCAACAATCCTAAATAACTTTTTCGCATCCGTATTTACCGACGAAGATTGTTTATCACCTCAACCACCGGAGGTTAGAAGGACCGAAAAGATGTTAAGTGGCGTGCTCATCGTAGAAAGAGACATTTTACGCACAATTGAAAATATTAAAGTAAGCAAAGCTCCTGGTCCAGACAAAATTACCCCCAGGGTCTTAATAGAAATCAAACATCAAATTTGTAAACCGCTCTCCATCATATTCAATAAATCTTTAACAGCTGGAAAACTTCCGTCGGATTGGAAACTTGCAAATGTCACACCAATTTTCAAAAAGGGGGACAAGTCTCATCCAGGAAACTATCGACCAATTAGCCTGACATCGATTGTTTGTAAGTTAATGGAGACTATCATTCACGACAATATGGTGAAATTTTTCGAAGAAAATAATATGATAAATAATTCGCAACATGGCTTCCGTAGTAAACGTTCGTGTTTAACTAACTTACTTGTTTTTTTTCATTATATTTTTGAGGTGTTCGATGAAAGCAGATCAGTAGATATCATATGTCTGGATTTTCATAAGGCATTTGATAAGGTCACCCACCAACGATTGCTCAGCAAACTATTGGCGCACGGTATCTCGGGTAACATTCAAAATTGGCTTGTGGACTGGCTCTCTGAGCGGAAACAGAGAGTAGTTCTAAACGGTGTTACATCTAACTGGCTTGACGTCGGAAGCGGCGTACCTCAAGGATCAGTGCTTGGCCCCATGCTCTTCTTAATTTATGTTAATGATATCGATGATGGGCTCACTTGCAAAGTATCAAAATTTGCTGATGACACAAAAATTTCTAGTAAAGTAACTGCGACACTCGACGAAGAAGCTTTACAATCAGATCTAGATCGACTTGCACGTTGGGCCAATCAATCTCAAATGAAATTTAACGTTGACAAATGTAAAGTGTTGCACATCGGAAAAAATAACAATCGCGTTCGGTACGTAGTGAATGGCCAACAACTTTCTGCAGTAAGTAAAGAAAAGGATCTTGGAATCACTATATCAAGCGATTTAAAGCCCGGTCAGCGTTGCTCAGAGATAGTTAAAACTGCAAACAAATTGGTTGGCTTCATCGGACGAGTCTTTAATAATAAATCGGAAAAAGTAACATTAAAACTGTATAATTCATTGGTTCGACCCCGTCTTGAGTACTGTGTACAGTTTTGGTCTCCCTACTACAGAAAAGATATAGAAAAGTTGGAATGGTTCAACGAAGAGTAACAAAGATGATTCCTAGGTTGAGAAATTTATCATATGAACAAACGCTTAAAGAAGTAAATTTATTCAGTCTATCAAAACGAAGAATGCGAGGCGATCTGATAGAAGTGTTTAAAATGTTTAAAGGATTCAGTGATATTAATGCGTAAGATTACTTCACAATTGATCGATCAAATAGAACAAGAAGAAATCACAATTTGAAGATAAGTGGTAAAAGATTCTCGTCACACGAAGCTAAACACTTCTTCTTCAATCGAGTTGTTAATGTTTGGAACTCTCTTCCCTGTGATGTCGTTGATAGTACAACAGTTACGGCCTTCAAGAATAGATTAGACAAGTATTTTGAATCCAACCAGCAACTAAGATATTTCTCATTGTCGTAATAACGTTAAGTTCTTTCGAATACTGGTGTCTTTGTCCACTTGTATCGCCCGGTTAGTGGTAGCAGTAATGGTAGTTCTTTCCTCTTTCCTACATAATTTCCATGCAGTTTTTCCATGCTGCATGGCTCTTTTTCCTTTCCTGCCAGCTTTGGCTGGAGGGATGGGGGGGTGGGGAGGAGCCTTCGCCTTTGCTGTCCTTCATCTTCCACCTTTGATTAGATAGTTAGTGTAGCTTGTCACAAACAGCCTCGTAAGGACCAGCTGGTCTGCTGTTGTTTGTTCTTCCTTTGTGATCACAATCATATTTCTGTATCCTGTTCTATCGCTCCTGTACACCCTCTGGACTCGCCGAAGAGGCGATGCTTCTGGCATTTTGCTTCAGCTCGGTGGGACGACCTGCGGATGTACTTTTCCGATTTTCCGTGGAATGATTACTGCTTCCAGAATGGAGACCCCTCTGTGTGTGCTCAGCGCATCACAGAGGTGATTGTCTCTGGAATGGAGGCATACATTCTACGTACTTTCTCTACTCCTCACGCTAAAAAGCCTTGGTTTAATCACGCTTGTTCTCGTGCTGTCAATGATAGAGAGGCAGCTCACAAAAGGTACCAGAGCCTTCAAACTAATGCTAACTACAAACTTTACATTTCTGCCCGGAATCGTGCCAAATCTATTCTCCGACTAACCAAAAACTCTTTCATTAATAGAAAATGCCAAAACCTTGCTTTCTCTAACTCTTCCCGTGACTTCTGGCATCTAGCCAAAAACATCTCCTGCAACTTCACTTTTTCATCTTTCCCTCCACTCAGTCCTGACGGCAACACTGCCGTCTCATCTATCTCTAAGGCTGAACTCTTCTCTCAAACCTTTTCTAAAAACTCCACTGTGGACGATTCTGGGCATATTCCTCCTACTCATAGAAGGTCCGAGAGAATAACCACTAATGTACAATACATGGAGTTGTAATCTGCATTCAAATTGCACAATATCGTTTATTTATTTGTTTCAATACCCTCATGTTAGTAAGCAAAACTGTTATTTAAATTATATCATCAGTCTACACATACCAATTTCATTATAAAATAATATAAAAATATTACAATTTCATCGTTTTTTTATCCAAAAAATCCTCCTACTCATCCCACCTCTGACTCTTTTATGCCTGTTATAAAGATTCTTCAAAATGATGTTTTCTATCCCTTTACTTTCTCCTCAGAAGGCTTATGGACCTGATGGAGTGCCTTCTATTGTCCTTAAAAACTGTGCCTCCGTGCTGTCACCCTGCCTGGTCAAACTCTTTCGCCTCTGCCTGTCAACATCTACCTTCCCTTCCTGCTGGAAGTATGCCTTCATACTGCCTGTACCTAAGAAGGGTGACCGTTCCAATCCCTCAAACTACCGTCCAATAGCTTTACTTTCTTGTCTATCTAAAGCTTTTAAATCAATCCTTAACCGGAAGATTCAAAAGCACCTTTCCACTTCTGACCTTCTATCTGATCGCCAGTATGGGTTCCGCAAGGGGCGTTCTACTGGTGATCTCCTTGCCTTCTTAACTGACTCTTGGTCATCCTCTCATAACCATTTCGGTGAAACCTTTGCTATTGCGCTGGACATATCAATAGCTTTTGATAGGGTCTGGCACAAATCTTTGCTTTCCAAACTACCCTCCTACGGTTTCTATCCTTCTCTCTGTACCTTTATCTCTAGTTTCCTTTCTGACCGTTCTATTTCTGCCGTGGTAGACGGTCACTGTTCTTCCCTTAAACCTATTAACAGTGGTGTCCCACAGGGTTCTGTCGTATCTCCCACTCTCTTTCTGTTATTCATTGATGATCTTTCCAAAACGAACTGTCCTATCCATTCTTACGCCGATGACTCCACTCTGCATTACTCAACTTCTTTTAATAGAAGACCCACCATACAGGAACTTACCGATTCAAGGCTGGAGGCAACATAACGCTTAGCCTCAGACCTTACTATTATTTCCGATTGGAGCAAGAGGAACCTGGTGTCCTTCAACACCTCAAAAACACAGTTTCTCCACCTATCTACTCGACACAATCTTCCAAACAACTATCCACTATTCTTTGACAATACTCAGCTATCACCTTCCTCAACACTAAACATCCTCGGTCTATCCTTAACTCAAAATCTCAACTGGAAACTTCATATCTCATCTCCTACTAAATCAGCTTCCTCGAGGCTGGGCGTTCTGTACCGTCTCCGCCAGTTCTTCTCCCCCACACAGTTGCTATCCATTTACAGGGGCCCCGTCCACCCTCGTATGGAGTATGCATCTCATGTGTGTGTGTGTGTGGGGGGGGGGGGTCCACTCACACAGCTCTCCTTGACAGAGTGGAGTCCAAGGCTCTTCGTCTCATCAGCTCTTCTCCTCATACTGATAGTCTTTTACCTCTCAAATTCCGCCGCCATGTTGCCTCTCTTTCTATCTTCTATCGATATTTTCATGCTGACTGCTCTTCTGAACTTGCTAACTGCATGCCTCCCCTCCTCCCGCGGCCCCGCTGCACACGACTTTCTACTCATGCTCATCCCTATTCTGTCCAAACCCCTTATGGAAGAGTCAACCAGCATCTTCACTCCTTCATCCCTCACGCTGGTAAACTCTGGAACAATCTTCCTTCATCTGTATTTCCTCCTGCCTACGACTTGAACTCTTTCAAGAGGAGGGTATCCGGACACCTTTCCTCCCGAAATTAACCTCTCGTTTTGGACACTCCTTTGACCTCTGTTCGGGAGCAGTGAGTAGCGGGCTCTTTTTTTTATTTACGCCCTTGAACTGTCTCCTTAGCGGTAAAAAAAAAAAAAAAAAAAAGCCCTGTCAGTCACTCGTCCTATTCCAGAGAGGAAGTACGCCGGCACTTGGAAGAACAGGAGACGTCAGCTGGACTTTTCATCCCTCAGCACTGAAATATACAACGTTCCCTTCTCCATGCGGAACCTACTATCTTTCCCGTTGCAACGACACGTCGCCGGGCCCCGATAATATCCCATATGACATGATCCTACACCTTAGTCCTACCACCATGACTCTGTTGTTCCAAATATACAACATAGTCTGGCAGACTGGCATCATGCCAAGTGGGTGCCGCAAAGCCATTGTGCTTCCCCTCCATAAACCTGAGAAGGATGTCACAGCCCTTACACTACCGACCCATTGCTCTAACATCCTGCCTCTGCAAACTCCTGGAGAAGATGATCAATTTTCGCCTAGTATACCATCTAGAGAGCAATGGCCAGCTGTCTCCTTACCAATCAGTGTTTCGGAAGATGAGAACAACAGTAGACGCCCTCATGCTTCTTGACTCAGCTATCTGTCATCTTCTTTGACCTCGAGAAGGCTTACGACACGACATGAGGAAATATGGGATATTAAAGCAGCTCCATGATTTGGGTCTCCGTGGACGGATGACAAAGTTTATTGAGGGATTTCTTGGAGAACGGACCTTCCGCGACAGAGTCGGTACGTCCTACTCACCATCCTATGAACAGCAGGAAGGAGTTCCCCAAGGGGGAAGCGTCCTGAATGTCACCCTCTTTTCCGTAGCCATAAATGGTATTACAACATCGCTTCCTGAGGGGGTGTCGTCCTCCCTCTACGTCGACGACCTGGCAATCTGGTTCTCGGCGTCTCTGATGTCCACCGCAGAACGAAGACTGCAAAATGCCATCGACAGGACATCCAGATGTGCGAAAAAAACATGGCTTCCGTTTTTTAACATCCAATTCGGTTGCCATGCACTTTTGCCGCCTGAGAGGCCACCATCGAGACCCTGATATCATTATGTGCGGATCACGTCTACCTGTTGTGGAAGAACACAAGTTCTTGGGACTCGTCTTCGACAGGCGCCTCACATGGCTTTCACACCAAAAAGCCTTAAAAACAAAGTGCATGAGATCGCTCGAGCTTTTTCATGTGCTGTCATGCACTTCATAGGGCGCTGACCGGACAGTACTCCTACACCTTTACAATGCACTCATCGGGTTGAGGCTGCCCTACGGCTGCGAAGTATATACATCGGCAACAACCGCCCGCCTCCGCACACTTGATGCAGTCCATCATGTTGCAGTCCGACTGTCAACAGGTGCCTTTAGCAAGCCAGGCACAGAACGCCCCAATAATCAATCATCCAGAGAGGAACAACCGATCCCATTTTCCAGTCTAGCGGAATGGAACCGGGCTGCCATGTGGCAGACAGCACCGCAAACAAACCATGGAGCATGCGTTCACCACCGGCTTTCAGCATCTTCGCACTGATATTACGGACCGCAGCTGTCTGTCTACCCTTCAGCTTCCTCACAGCATCTCTCACCTACCCAAGAGAGAGTGGAGTTTCGTGTATTTGTGGATAAGCAGCTGCCCCCTGTAACCAAACTAGAGGGAACTGTCCGCTTGGGGTTTTTGCCGTGTACAACTGCCCAAGGTACTCACCTAATAAACCTAGTACCCATTCACATCTCATACTAACTGCCCATTTACCTTTCGGATAGTACTCATGTAAGATGTGAATTAGGATCGAAGCTTTTTCAGAGCTCGGAATGCAAGTCTAAGATCGTTTGCATTTAGATAACTATTGACTTCCTCAGCGAGACCTCTGGCAAACCTCTCCATATCCCTCCTCAAAAGGTTCTCGCAGCATTCAAGTTCCCAGCCAGCCTGCCATCACGAATTTCCTCTATATTCTTCACTGTCTCCCTCGAGACAACTCTATTCCTAGACCTTGTACGTTCACCAGTGCACTCTTCGGCAGCTTTGAGAGTTACACTTTTAAAGGCATCCCACAATTCGTCAGGGTCTTTCAGAGTACCAAGCACTTAAGATCGACTTGAGACTGCCACTACCTAGTCCTAAGCACACGCCCAATCCTTCAGTTTCTCAAGATGGAGCCACGGAGGGTTGCATCTGGAAATTTTTCGGACCTGATGCGTATTCTCAGTTGCCCAAAAAGTTTGTGGTCGATCGCAACGAACTCCGCACTTCGGAAAAAAAAAGAAGTTAAAGGCTACCGAGGAATGCATTGGAGAGAGAACTGTCACGGACTAGAACCCTTCTGAGAATAAGGAGAGGTATGTCAGAGGTCTCGGTGAGAATGTCGAGGGTTGTCTAAACGCAAATCACATTAGACCTGCCTTCCAAACTCTGAAGAAGCATCGCTCCAAATCCACAGTTCAGACGAGTACTATCGGAACAGCTGATGGGCAGATAGTACAAGATGCGTATGAGTACTGGGCTCGTTGGGTGGAGAACGTTGAGCAGTTGTACATGGCAAAGCCCCCAAGCAAACCGCTCCCTCTGGCAGGGTTACAGCTGGCGGTTGCTGATCCACCAATAGACGAAACACCCTTTCTCTTACGAAGGTGAAATAGGCTGTGAGGAAGTTGAAGGGTGAAAAGTCAGTTATGGTCTGTCATACCAGTGCGGAGATGTTGAAAGCCGGGCGTGAAAAAATGATCCAATGGTTGAATGCGGTGTCGTCTGTAGTGTGGCAGTCTGGTGTCAGACGAGTGCCTCTTGACTGAATTTATTTTTGTTTTACACCAAAGGAAGCAGCTCAAGGACAAGAAAAAACAAGAAAACATTAATGGAAAAGCAGCCCGCTATAACTGCCCCTGTAAAAAGAGAGTTCAGAAGAGTGGCTAACGGGGATGTCAATTTTGGGAGAGGTGTCCCGATACTCTCCTCTTGAAAGTGTTTAAGTCGTTGAAAGGAGAACATACAGATGAAGGAAAATTGTTCCATTTGGACAGTATAGGGGTGAGCTTGAGTAGAAAGTTATGTGAAGTGGGGCCGCGGCAGGGGGGACGGGCGGTTAGCAAGGTCAGAAGAGCAGTCAGCTAACGTGAAAATATCCATAGAAGATCGAAAGAGAGGACCTAACTGTAAATAGAAAGGGAACTAACAAGACTGAACAATTACCGTGGTATTACACTGTTTAGTGTCAGCGAAAAGTGTTCGCTCATCTACAACTGAAGCGAATTCGACCTTATCCGTTAAAGTTTCAGAGACCTGAGCAATCCGGGTTCTGCCCGCCTAGTCAAAAAATGACCGGATCCTAGCACTTCGCGTACTTTTGGAACGCCGACGTGAGTTTCAACAGGGGCTACTTGCATCTTATGTCGATCTTGAGATTGCTATTGACTCCGTGCATTGTGAAGTACTCTGGGACATTCTGCGGGGCATTCCTGCTGAAATTATTGAGGGACTGAGAATATTGTTAAATGTTGGGGAGGCGTCTCTGGCTTCTTCCCTTTTATTTCAGGAGTGGATGTGCGTCCTTGCTCCATAACTTTTCAACTCTTGCATGGACTGGTTATTAGGCATTGTTGTTGATTAAACTCGGGGCATCTGTTTGCAACTTCAAAATCACTGACCTTGTTTTTTGGTGATGATACTGCATAATCGCTAGAGGTCCTGGTACAGGAGTTTGTAGGCTTGCCGGATGACACAGTTCAGTCTGTTCATGCGTGTGATGAATATGTCGAAGTCACCAAAAGTTTCACATACCTTGGAAATGTAGTGTATAACAATGATAAGTCTTACCAAAAAGTCACTCGAATTGGCCAGGCCCACGGTGCTATGGAGTCGCTCAACACGAATATATGGCATTGCAGGCGGATAAAGAGTCGAGTCTCTTAGTCGTTTGTGCTCCCTGTTTTACTGTAAGGCTGTGAGACATGGTCATTGAATAGTGATTTGGAAAGGCGTGTCGATGCTTTTGGTACCAAGTACTTTCGCAGCATTTTGAGGTATCGCTGGAGTGACCGTGTTGAACCAGAGATTACTTGATGAAACGCATCGATACCCATTGCCAGCTTAATTCGTGATTCCTGGATGTTGATCTTCTCAAATGGATCTTTCTGTACGAGACAATCCTGTATGGAGGACTCCAAGGTAACTCATTGAAGAACTAGTCGATCGATCCTACCAGGAGGGACTTGAGATGGACATAGTAGCTGCGTGGGAAATATCTTGGGGTGAGATGATGCTCCTCTGAGCGTATGTTCCCGGTAGTATTCTAACTAATCTCTATGCTGTCCAAATTCCTTATGCAATAGTTAACCAATGTCTTCATTCTTCCATCCCTTTTGCTAGTCCATATTCATATATTCATCTTCCTATGACGTGTACTCTTTCAAGTGCTCAGTATCAACATATCTTTCCAGCCGACCTAGACACTTCATTCGAACACCAATTTTTTTGTGTGCGGAAGTGCTTATTTTCTTCCACACACTACAACCAGTGATGTGAGATGTAAATAATAGTGATTATAAATTCGGGACAATAATGGTAAATGAGCAAAAGACTTGCAAAAACAATGGATATAGACATATTGAGAACGTTGTAGTGTTCCACTAATTTAGTATTGAGCTACATCCAATATTACTTACCCCTTACTGTACAGTTTCTCTGTATTAGTGACGGACGCATTTAGAACCTTCGACAAAGCAGAAAAGACCGTATTACCCCTGCTGCTGCTACTAGTACTGAGTCATCTCAGGCCAACATCATGCTGGCGACTCATTTGCCTCGTGTGTACACTCTTTGCTTCAACCTAACACGTTGCCAGTGATGCTTACAACCAGTGTTGGGCGGCACGTATGGGCTCATTGAATAACTGACCCCTTCCTACCGGGTCTTCAAATATACTTCATGCGAAGACAAACGGACCGATCACATTTCATGGACATTTGAAACATTCTTTATATTAGAGTAAGTGGATCCTTCACTTTTTTTGCATTCTTTAAACATACTTCATTTCAGAGTAAGAGGTCCATTCACATTTTTCAGACTTCAAGTTGACGCTTCCCATTTTTCGAATTATTCAAAAATATTTAATGTCGGAGTATGAGGATGCTTCACTTTATTTTCGGACTCTTCATACATATTTCATAACAGATCAGTTGGACCCTTCATACTTAGCAGACTCTTCATTTATATTTCATATCAGAGTAAGTGGACCTTTCACAATGGAGAAACTTCAGGCTTGCTTCAGATCCGATAAAGTGGATCTTTCACTCTTCAAGGATTATTCAGACCATGTCAGAAAAAAAAGTGGATATTTTGCGAACTTTAAAGCTTACTTCACACCTGAGAAAGTGAACCCTTCATATTTCACGTAGTCTCGAGACATCCTCCGGATTAGATCAAGTGGATCCTGCACAGTTCAGACACACTCTTCAGACATAATATTCATGCTAACAAGAATTGCGCTTCCACCGGTGGATTAGGGAGTCTGCCAGCTGAGTGGTCGAGGGCGCAGTGTCCTGGAGGACCGGGGTTCAAATCCTGATCGCCGCTATAAGCTGTCAATTTTTAGTCATTGCCTAATAGCTTAAAAATGATGTGCTGAAGACCATATATCATCAACCCAGACTGTAGCGAAACTCTCTAGAGCGGAGCAAAGATGAGTTTCAGGGACATCATGTGTCAAGCAAGACCGCGCCACTATAAACTATTGCCTGCACCACTGACGGACTGGAGCCAACCTTCAGGTCCCATCAAGAAAGCCTACAGGCGCTACAATCGGAAATTGAAAAAAGTGAGATGGATCGAAGCAGTGGCTCAGTGACTGTCAGCGCATTATTTTCCTTATCCATGAGAGATTTCATCCAGTATTCCCAAAGTACACGTACTAAAATTTATCTGCACCTGCATAGTTTGTATCTCTTCTGTAAATCAAGAGTTAACAGTCAATCAAATATTTATCAATATTCTTATCATATGTTTCCAGGTACTGTTCAGTCGCACTTTAGCATCTGAATAGGGAAATTATTCCCATCAATGTTTGCACCTGCGAGGTCACTAAACCAGTTGGCATGGAGGAGACACCCAGTGGGGAAAATAGGAATAAACAACACTTAAATTTAATATTCTACAATAAAGCAAGATTATAAAAATGTATTATCCTGAAGGAGCTCAATAAAACGTTACTATAAATATATACTTAGGTTGTCTTGTTTATTGCATGTTCCAGGAGAAGATATGGGCCTGCCGCGAGAGAAACCTGAACAGCACACCAAAACCAAGCATGTGTTGAATCTGACCAACACCGACGAGAGGTGAGAGAGAGAGAGAGAGAGAGAGAGAGAGAGAGAGAGAGAGAGAGAGAGAGAGAGAGAGAGAGAGAGAAAATTACAGGTTTTATACTTTATCACCCATATAAATAACCAAAATGAAGCCGGCATTGTCTCAAGCATCCAGAAAACAATATATACATATACAATCAGCCTCTATTATCTGCTGTTTATTGGCTCCAGGGCCCCGGCGTGGATACCCTCTTTCTCTTTCTTTCCTGTTTATGCATCTGTATTTGGGTAACCGGGGGATTAATCCTCCCAGGGGTCCTGCGTCCCTGCCCTATGGTGAGCAGTCAGGCCAGCCCCTAATCTGGGCAGATTGGGGAGAGGGGTTTGCATCCCCTCCTCCTACTAAAAGTTATTATTTGTCAAAAATAAATTAAAAAGTAGAGGTCGGGGTCGCGGCGCGAGCCTCGACCCCGATCCGGTCTTGCTGGGGGATCCGACCGCGCGGCAGGCTTCCACGATGCACCCGCATCCGAGGAGCCTGCCGTCAATGACGGGTGCAGGGCAAAGTCTACGGGACCCCTGCACCTCGAAGGAGGAAGTACCCCCTAGCCCCTCTTTTTGTTTTGGGGATGGCCGTGGTGGTGAGATGCAGCCCCCGCCCGCAAAACCAGGCCCGGGGTTAACCTACGGAGGGCTCTGCGTGTGGGCTCTTGGAACGTACGGAGCCTCTCAGACGATGATCGACTGCCCTACCTAGTAAATGAGCTCAGAAGGCTGAGGGTGGACATAGTGGCACTATCTGAGACGAGAAGGCCTGGCAGTGGCGAGATCAGTAAGGGGGGGTACACCTTCTGCTGGTCCGGCATGAGCAATGGCTTCCATGTAAAGGGGGTAGCTATGGGCATCTCCAGCCAACTGCTGCCTTCTCTTCCTTACCGAAACACAGGTTTCTGAGGCTACTACTCTGTTCCCTCCTAATATCTCTATCCTAAATTTCAATCCAAAGCTGGATGTTGCGCCTACGTGCGCAACGACATCACTTGCTCTCGTGCCCACGACCTTGACTCTTCTGAATTTTCCACCATCTGGCTAAGACTTCATTGTCACTCTATTACTAAATACATCTGTGCTGTTTATCTCTCACCTAACTCTACCAACTATGTAAAATTCTTTGACTATTTGAATTCTAAAGTGGAGCACATCTTGACCCACTCTCACTTCGCTGAAATCTCCATCCTAGGAGATTTCAATGTTCACCACCAGCTTTGGCTTTCATCCTCTTTCACTGACCATCCTGGTGAACAAGCCTACAACTTTGCTATCCTCAACGACCTAGAGCAGTTGGTCCAGCACCCTACACGTATTCCCGACCGTCTTGGAGATCGGCCCAACATTCTAGACCTCTTCCTTACCTCAAACCCTTCTGCTTATTCTGTCAAACTGTTCTCTCCGTTGGGCTCCTCCGATCACAATCTTATTTCTGCATCCTGTCCTATCGCTCCTGTACACCCTCTGGACCCACCGAAGAGGCGATGCTTCTGGCATTTTGCTTCAGCTCGGTGGGACGACCTGAGGATGTACTTTTCCGATTTCCCGTGGAATGATTATTGCTTCCAGGATAGAGACCCCTCTGTGTGTGCTCAGCGCATCACAGAGGTGATTGTCTCTGGAATGGAGGCATACATTCCTCGTTCTTTCTCTACTCCTCACGCTAAAAAGCCGTGGTTTAATCACGCTTGTTCTCGTGCTGTCAATGATAGAGAGGTAGCTCACAAAAGGTACCAGAGCCTTCAAACTAATACTAATTATGAACTTTACATTTCTGCCCGAAATCGTGCCAAATCTATTCTCCGACTAACCAAAAATTCTTTCATTAATAGAAAATGTCAAAACCTTGCTTTCTCTAACTCTTCCCGTGACTTCTGGCATCTAGCCAAAAACATCTCCTCCAACTTCACTTCTTCATCTTTCCCTCCACTCTTCAGTCCTGACGGCAACACTGCCGTCTCATCTATCTCTAAGGCTGAACTCTTCTCTCAAACTTTTTCTAAAAACTCCACTCTGGACGATTCTGGGCATATTCCTCCTACTCATCCCCCCTCTGACTCCTTTATGCCTGTTATAAAGATTCTTCAAAATGATGTTTTCTACGCCCTCTCTGGCCTCAATCCTCAGAAGGCTTATGGACCTGATGGAGTGCCTCCTATTGTCCTTAAAAACTGTGCCTCCGTGCTGTCACCCTGCCTGGTCAAACTCTTTCGCCTCTGCCTGTCAACATCTACCTTTCCTTCTTGCTGGAAGTATGCCTTCATACAGCCTGTGCCTAAGAAGGGTGACCGCTCCAATCCCTCAAACTACCGTCCAGTAGCTTTACTTTCTTGTCTATCTAAAGCTTTTGAATCAATCCTTAACCGAAAGATTCAAAAGCACCTTTCCACTTCTGACCTTCTATCTGATCGCCAGTATGGGTTCCGCAAGGGGCGTTCTACTGGTGATCTCCTAGCCTTCTTAACTGACTCTTGGTCATCCTCTCTTAGCCGTTTCGGCGAAACTTTTGCTATTGCGCTGGACATATCAAAAGCTTTTGATAGGGTCTGGCACAAATCTTTGCTTTCTAAACCACCCACCTACGGTTTCTATCCTTCTCTCTGTACCTTTATCTCCAGTTTTCTTTCTGACCGTTCTATTTCTGCCGTGGTAGACGGTCACTGTTCTTCCCCTAAATCTATTAACAGTGGTGTCCCACAGGGTTCTGTCCTATCTCCCACTCTTTTTCTGTTGTTCATTGATGATCTTCTTTCGAAAACGAACTGTCCTATCCATTCCTACGCCGACGATTCCACTCTGCATTACTCAACTTCTTTTAATAGAAGACCCACCCTTCAGTAACTTAACGACTCAAAGCTGGAGGCTGCAGAACGCTTAGCCTCAGACCTTAATATTATTTCCGATTGGGGCAAGAAGAACCTGGTGTCCTTCAACGCCTCCAAAACACAGTTTTTCCACCTATCCACTCGACACAATCTTCCAAACAACTATCCCCTATTCTTTGACAACACCCAGCTATCACCTTCCTCAACACTAAACATCCTCGGTCTATCCTTAACTCAAAATCTCAACTGGAAACTTCATATCTCATCTCTTACTAAATCAGCTTCCTCGAGGCTGGGCGTTCTGTACCGTCTCCGCCAGTTCTTCTCCCCTGCACAGTTGCTGTCCATATGCAGGGGCCTTGTCCGCCCTCGTATGGAGTATGCATCTCATGTGTGGGGGGGCTCCACTCACACAGCTCTTCTCTTCCTTCATCTGTATTTCCTCCTGCCTACGACTTGAACTCTTTCAAGAGGAGGGTATCAGGACACCTCTCCTCCCGTATTTGATCTTCCTTTCGGCCACCTCTTTTGTTTCTTTTTAAGGAGCAGCGAGTAGCGGGCTTTTTTTTTATTATTGTTTTCTTTTTTTGTGTGCCCTTGAGCTGCCTCCTTTGTTGTAAAAAAAAAAAAAAAATTGTGGTTAAGGTTGCTCCGGTTGATGAGCGTATAATGCAAATGAGGCTGAAGCACACACTGGGCTTTATGTCTCTTGTTGCAGTGTACGCTCTTGCGAGATGCGAGAAACTGCATGAAGATATGTTCTATGCCAAATTCGACTCCGTATTAGACCAGTGCCCTCCCCGGGACGCACTCATTGTCCTGGGCAACTTCAATGCTATTACTGGCACTGACAGGGTTGGCTACGAGCTATGTGTTGGTCTCCCTGGTTCTGGTACCAGGAACATCAACAACTCTCTCCTCCTAAATTTTGCAAAATCAAGAAGGTTGAGAAATGCGGGTTACTGGTATCAGAGACCAGAGCTGCACTGATGGACTTGGTATAGTGATGCCGGAGGGGTAGCTAAGGAGATTGACCACATCCTCGTAAGTACTCGTTGGAGGATCCTTCAGAATTGCAGGGTTTACCGGAGTGCTGAGTTCTTTGCAACTGACCATAAGCTTGATGTTGCAACACAAGCTTCATGTCATGTCAAAAAGAATCTCGAGATGCAACACTCTTGTGTTCCATCTCGAAAGGTTGAAGGACCTGCATGCCATATGCTCAGGAGTATGCAGTGAGAGTTTCAAGTTGGTATTGAGCGAGTACATAAGTCCATGGGCCAGGCCAATCCGCCGAAAGACTTCCTGGCCAGTCTCACCGTTGTTATGAACTACGCTACCAAGATACGTGAAACTTTCTGAGATCTCAACGTCCTCACCACACGCATGAACGGACTGTACTGTTTCATCTAGCAAGCCTCCAAACACTGGACCTTGGTCTTGGCGCCGACTATAGAGTCGGACTTGGCGTAGATCATGTCTTTTTCCTCAAGTTCACACATCTCAGAAGGGCGGAAGGGACGTACATTGCAATAAGAGATATGAAGCCCCAGGTGTGCTTCAACCTCACCATCATTATACGCTCATGAACTTAACTAACCCCAACAACAGGGGATTGTAGCTAGCTAGAAATGGCTAAAACTCCTCCTATGAGACGTTCGTCCTCAAGGTTTGCCACGTTCATTGGAGAGAAGGATTATTCAGGAAGAGGGAAAGAAGGATGAAGCTCGGGGTGGTCGAATGCGCTGCGTTACTCATCCAGATAGGTCTGCCTCTACTATAAACATGTCTGATTGATCTCGACAGTTTGGAACAACTATAGCGCTGAAACCTAAATAGGTGTGTCAAGACAGCCGGAAACGGTCGGTTCTGTGACTGTCTGCACCTCGACCTTCCACCACCAATGCCCTGGGGGACCTGCGAAATCGGTACCTCCCCGGTGTCGGGGCGGAGATGGGAGTTTCTCTTTCTCTCTCTCTCTCTCTGGTGCTGGGGGAGAAGGCACTCTTGCCGAGACATGACGTTTATGACTTCCTACAGGAGGCGTGCGTCTTTTTTTTATTTTTTAGGAAAGGTGAAGGGAGGAAGAGGGGGGAGTGAAAGGTAAAGTAGGAGGGAAATGCAGTAGAAGAGGAAAGTGGTGGGCCACCTTGCTTTATTTAGGTGCATCATTTCTCTTTTAGTTGGTTTTACATAAACAATGGTAGTGTCAATTTCTCGCTGCAGAGGATTACAATTGTTTGAATAATATATTTGTGAGTGAATACAATGACATCAAGGTTTAAGGTAGCTAGCTAAACTAGGCATGTGTTACATATTATAGACATATAATTTGAGTATTGATAGTGTTACATAATCGTTGGTGTTTAGTGGAGTTTCTGTGTCGGGGGTTTTCAGTGATATAATGGGTTAGGGAAGCTGTTTATTTTCTCCAGGCTGCTTGGGAAGTTGGTGTTGTACCTTTGAATGGTGTTGTCTTTCAGTGAATTGTAAAGTGGAATGTTAGGAACTTCAATACGTTGCCAATTTTTTTTCTGCTTTCCAATGAAGTCTTTGGTTTATTGGTAGTGTTTTGGTGATTGTGTGTATTTGTGCTGTTGTTAATGTATATGGATAACGTTGGCCGGTTGCGAACCTGAGCGTTCTGTTTTGAATTTTCTGTAATTTACTGATTTGGGTCTTGCTAAGTGTATGTGTGGGAATTGGGGGGTAGTCTAGGATGGGAAAAATTAGAGGTTTTTCGAGTTGTGTCTTGATTTTGGTGGACATGTTGCTGAATCGGTAGTTTGTGGAGTGTTTGTGTTGCAAAGATCTTTCTATCTTTTATATGTTCAATGTATCCCCGATTGGTAATTTTTAGTCCGAGTATTTTGCCCTTATTTTGCGTTAAGTGTACATCATCGTTAGTGATAATTTCCTCTTAATATTGTAAATTTGTTTGTGTTTGTTTTGGTCTTCCATTTATTTTCGTAGCGGTTTTGTGTTTCAATTTCAGTAGCTGTGGCCCTCTGAGCCATAGCCTAAGGGCGTCCTGGGTATCCAATGATCTACGTGATGTCATCAGCGTAGGCAACGTTAATGCCTCTTACCGGAGGGGGGTGTACTGAGTGTAGATTGTGAAAAGAGTCGGGGAGAGCACGCTGCCCTGTGGGACACCGCAGTGCAGTGAAAAGTAGTCGCCCAGCGCTGTTCCAAGTCTTATCCTAGCCTACAGGAGATTGGCAGGGCGAGTAGGACTAGGAATGTCTGCGTAATGGGGGACTTTAATTATAGGAATATAGACTGGGAAGACCTAGTGGGTGACCTGGAAGCCGAGGATTTTCTTGAAGTTATACAAGATAATTTCCTTAAGCAGGTAGTTACTGAGCCTACCAGAGGAGATAACATATTAAATTTAGTCCTAACCAATAATAAGAACTTGCTACGTGAGTTGGAGGTGGGCGGAGAGTTAGGAAATAGTGACCACAGAACGGTTCGTTTTATCTTAGACTGGGGGGCAACCCGCGAACCAAACCCAGTGTTAGTGCCAGATTTTAGAAGAACAAACTACGAGGGGCTTCGAAGACATCTTGAAGGGGTAAACTGGGATAATTTAGGGATTCATGAGGGCCAGAACTGCGGATTGGAGAGCCAGGAGAACCAGGTAGAAATGTCTTACAATAATTTAGTTAGAGTAATAGTAGAGGGGCAAAGACAGCATATACCACAGCGAACACTTAGAAAAGAAAACAATGACCCTTAGTGGATGACTCGTGGACTAAAACACGAAATATGGTTAAAGAAGGGAATTTATTAGAAAATAAAGAATCTCAGGGGCCGGTACGTCGAACTATCTAGATTAGTTAAGAAAAACACCAGGATAGCTAAAAGGAACTATGAGATCAAAGTAGCAAATGAGGCGAAAAGTAATCATGAGGGCTTCTTTCACATGTATAGAACAAAAACACGGGAGAACATTGGACCGCTGAAAACAAACACAGGGGAGCTAGTAGAAAATTACGAAAATATGAGCACATTGTTGAACGACTACTTCCATTCAGTATTCACACAGGAGGATCGAACGACTATACCGGAAAGGGTTCAGGTATACGAGGGCGGGGATGGCGATAAATTGAGGGATATAATCATTACCAGGCAAGTAATTCAGGATGAGATAGATAAGCTTAAAAGAACAAGTCGCCAGGTCCTGATGGGATATTTCCGAGGATATTAAAGGAATTAGGTGATGTCGGTTAGTGGGTACTAACCGACATCTTTAAGATATCGGTAAATTCTGGCTATGCGCCGAACCTATGGAAAGTAGCTAATGTGACGCCGATTTTCAAAAAAGGGGACAGGTCAATTGTGCTTCAAACTATCGCCCAATTAGCTTAACATCGGTTATAGGCAAGATGCTGGAGTCCATAATAGCCAGGAACATTCGGGAGCATCTAGAGAAACATAGCTTAATTCACGACTCGCAGCATGGGTTCACGAAAGGTAGGTCATGCCTCACCAATCTCTTGTCCTTCTACAATAAAGTATTCGAGGCGGTAGACAGAGATGAAAATTATGATGTAATCTATCTCGATTTTAGTAAAGCGTTTGACAAAGTTCCTCACCAACGACTGTTGCTTAAATTACAGGCTCACGGAGTAGAGGGTAAAGTTTTGAACTGGGCCAAGGCGTGGCTTAGCAATAGGAAGCAAAGAGTGCAAATCAATAATAAAAGATCTGACTGGGAATGTGTTACGAGTGGGGTCCCACAAGGTTCGGTATTAGGTCCACTTTTTATTTATATCAATGACTTAGATACATGAATTAGTAGTGGTGTCAGTAAGTTTGCAGATGGTACCAAGATCGGTAGAGTAATTAAGTCGGATCAGGACGCTAGTATTCTCCAGGGTGAACTAAACAGATTGTATGACTGGGCGTATAAATGGCAGATGGAGTTCAATGTAGTAAAGTGCAGTATTCTGAGTGTAGGTAGGAACAACCCCTCACATAACTATTGCTTAAATGACACTCTCATAAGCAGGTCTGGGTGCGAGCGGGATTTAGGGGTCTTGTGAGCTCTGATCTCCGTCCAAGGGCACAATGCATTCAAGCTTGAAATCGAGCAAATAGGGTACTGGGATTTATTTCAAGGAGCGTAAGCAACAGAAGCGCCGAAGTCTTCCTCAAACTATATTTAGCATTAGTTAGACCTCATCTTGACTATGCGGTTCAGTTCTGGTCACCTTACTATAGAATGGATATCAAAATGTTAGAATCGGTGCAGAGGAGGATGACTAAGATGATTCAGGGGTTGAGAAACTTGCCATACGAGGAAAGACTCAAACAGTTAAACTTTGAATTCTCTAGAAAGGCGAAGGGTGCGTGGAGACATGATCGAGGTTTATAAATGGATGAAGGGCTTTAATAAGGGATACATTAATGGATGCATTTATCATTTAAGCAATTCATATTAACAGATACCACCCTAAGGAGCTCCTTCCTTTTTCTCCTCCCCTTCCCAGAAAAAAATGGAGACCCACCCTCCTCTTTTTTCCACACACACACAAAAAAAGGCAAACCATTAAAACATACTAAACAGATGTGAAGTAATAATGAGGTGAACCTTTCTGCTCACACTCTTGATGTATTTAACCTCGCCATGTCCTTCTTCTCTTGATTATCTCCCGTCACTCTTGATATTCTTCATTAATCCTCACCAAGCGTAGTTCCTGCTCTTCATCGTCCCCTCATACTCATGAGCAATATATCTTCATCCTCCGGCAGGCATGAGAGGCCATTCGTGCTGGGGTGGTGGGGCCGCGCTCTGGCCTGGCTTTTGGTTCTGGCAGTGATCGGCATCTCCGTGTTCTTCGTGTGGGCCTACGCTCTCCAGTTTGGTGCTGAAAAGACGAGTCGCTGGCTCACTTCCCTTCTCGTAACATTCCTCATGTCCATCCTGGTGGTGGAGCCTCTCATGGTGGGTACTCAGCGTTAGATTTCTTATGTCCCATTTCTATTTTTACTTTTTGCACTTCCTTTTGTACTATTTTTTCTTTCTTTTCTATAATCTTATTGAAATCTATAAAAAGGTCATTCCTAAAAGTGCATAGTCGGAGGTTCATTATAAAATAATGTGTTACATCATTGTTTGGCAAAATAATATCACGTCCTGACGTTCCTTCTTTGTTATTCATTATGGGCCTGTCACACCTTAACGTTTTAGAGAACGTATGGCTAGCGTATGGAAAACGGTGGCACACGCTCAGCATACGCTTGAATAAGTTATGGGTACGCTGCTCGTAGGTTATTGTGTACGTACGTGGGCGGGCCGTACGTCGTCGTCGTCGTCGGGGAGCTCAGGGACATTTTGAGCATGCACATGCAAAACGTATAGCGTACAGAGTACGGCCAACACGCTGGGGATAACCATACGCACGTTATAAGATAATTTAGGCGATCCGTTATCTCGACGTTCTCGTTGATTCTATTTTCACATCATAATTCATTAGTATAATCATAATGGAGCGTGTCGTGTTTGTAACGATCATGTACGTGTGGACGGATAATGTACGTGGACGTTATGGCAATGACGTATGGACGTGTACATCACGCGCTGAGTACGTTTACATCACGCGCTGAGAGTCGCTGCCGATCGTTATCTTTACGCATTCGTCGACGTACACAAACGAAAACGAACGAAGAAGCGTACGCCACCGTTTTACCATACGTTTATCATACTGCCATACGTTATCTAAAACGTTTTACCATTGTTACCTGCTTCATGTCACTTTGCTGTTATAAATTTAACGACATAAGCAATAGACAACATGAACAACGGACGTTAACTACAGTGACCAACATCTGTACATACATGAGTGACATTTATGTGCTGTTTATGTTTTAGCTATTTTCAGCTTTGTCAGCTTTTTATTCATCGCTCACTTAACAAACTGTGCGCGTCTCAGTTCACCTATTTTACCAGTTATATTTCATTGTTATTGGGATTGTTTTGTTTTTGTTATTGCTGTTGCTGCTATTCTTGTGCATGTCAGTACATGATTCATTCATCGCTCACTCAGTACACTCCATACACCAGTTCACCCAGCAGTAGTCTACTCAAGTGCCTTACCATATGGAAACTCGTATTCATCTTTGTGGACCAGACATAAATGTTTGTTAATCCTGCATTGATAAATGTAGACAGAAAACACCAACAGCAAAATGATGATGATAAGAATGATGATGATATGAAAAATATCAAATGTCATGCGATTGCATACGTCCTGCTATATTTTACCCGTTTTCTTCGTAAACTGAGAAGTCAAAACGAAGGTCAGGTGGTCTGACAATTTTTATTTTTTTTCTGGGAGGAATCCAACCTATGAATCCTAAATTAGCTTTCTAGGCCTGTAAATACCTATTCTTTCTTTTCTTAAAAATCGATGTAATATTAGCCATCGTTCAATCAACAAGGATTGACATTGTGCAATTAAATCAGTTTTGTTAACGTTTTTTTTTTAATGTTTGGCTTATAGGCTTTTTTGTTGGGATAGACTGGTCAGCCCCAGCCCGTTAGTGGAGCAGGCAAGTGTTTCAAAGTGTCTTGCTTGGCTCATGCTGACCCACAGGGTTCCACTTGATCTATTTTCGATAGAGTTGATAGATAATTATCAGAAGAGTATGTGGGTAGTTTTAGGCCACTTGATGATGACTGAAAATTGCCAACTTGTAGCGGCTCATTCTGCCCCTTGGAGCTACATTTGATAATTTTTTAGAGATTTTTCTAAAGTCCGAGTTGATAGGTGGCCATCAGGCCATTCGGTGATGACTGAAAATTGTCAGCTTGTAGTGGCGGGTGGAACCTGAACCTGGGTCCTTCAGCACACTGTCCCCTCACGCTGACCATTTAGCCGCCGACTCCCAGCTGATAACAATGAAGCCAGAAGTAGAATACATCAGGTTTACTTTGACAAACATAGTTGATAAATAAAAAATGAAGTGAAACACCCTCACACCACTTTCACCTTAACCAAATAAGTTGTGTTTAGTAGGATAGCTGACAGACGTCTCTAGAGTTAAGTTCTTCCACTTATCATTGTTAACAAGCAACATTTCAACAATATACGCCTACCATTCAGACATGTCTTTCAGGACAAATAAAGTATCGGGAACCAATATCTCTTTCAGAATACTTCTTCACAATAATCTTGTGTAGGATTACTTATTTGATCTCATGGCAAATAGCCATCTAGTAATTGTGTGACTCGGGCGTCTCATGGAAAGGTGTTTTTTGGCGCGGCGGTGACGGCCTCCTGCTGCAAGAGGAAGGAATTCTGGGCGGTGGATGCCGATGACATTGACTTCGATGAAGTGGAGCCAGACCTTGAAATGGACGAAGAGTGGCAGCATCTTGGTGAGTTCTTTCTTGAAGTAATCTCGTATGAGGTGTTTCTTGTTACTCAAGTCTAAGGACAAGTATTAGCAACATTTTGTATTGTGGGAAGTTGTTGTTCTTGTATTAATAATTGTATGTCAGTTTCTTGTTACTTGCATGCGTGGCGTTACATACGTTGAAAAATGATGAGACAAGTATGACACAACATAAAATACATACTAATAAATCAATGCAACCTACAAGTAACATGACGGAACGAATTTGCTGGAAGTACAGATTTCTGTTGAATTAGAAGTTATAGCACCTTCCAAGCATAGGTAAGTTGAAAGAATTGGATATACATAAGTGCCTTGGAAAATATTTTAGTCAATGTTTTGTTGTAAATGTTGAAGCCTTGCGCCTCTTTGGAGCAGTGGTCAGCTCCGCTGACCCGGGTTCGAATCCCGGCCCGAGCAATCAGCTTGTAGCTCACCCAGCTGTTCATCCTCCCTTTTGGGCTGATCGATGAATGGGTACCTGGGGAAGTCTGGGAATGATAAACTGTGGCAATGCCGGATTTCACATTGGCCCCTGTCCTGGGTAATTGGTTCTTACTTACTGCTAGCTCAAATGACCAACGGCTCGGAGCTGAGCACCGCAGCCACGCGCAGTTATATTCTATGTACCCACCTTTACCTGTGTGTAATTTGTATCACTCTTGACCAGCTCTATTCTCCGACTTACCAAAACTTCTTTTATCAATAGAAAATGTCAACACTTTGCTTCTTCTAATTCTTCCCTTGACTTCTGGCATCTAGCCAAAAACATCTCCTCCAATTTCACTTCTTCCTCTTTCCCTCCTCTCCTTAACCCTGACGGCAGCACGCCGCTCATCTGTCTTTAAGGCTGAACTCTTCGCTCAAACTTTCTGTAAGAACTCCACCCAGGACGATTCTGGGCATATTCCGCCTACTCATCCCCCCTCTGACTCCTTTATGCCTGTTATTAAGACTCTTCCAAATGATGCTTTCTATGCCCTCTCTGGCCTCAACTTTCAGAAGGCTTATGGACCTGATGGAGTGCCTCCTATTGTCCTTAAAAACTGTGCTTCCGTGCTGACACCCTGCCTGGTCAAACTCTTTCGTCTCTGCCTATCAACATCTATCTTTCCTTCCTGCTGGAAGTATGCCTTTGTACAGCCTGTGCCTAAGAAGGGTGACCGTTCCAATCCCTCAAACTACCGCCCTATAGCTTTACTTTCATGTATAACTAAGGCTTTTGAATCAATCCTTAATCGGAAGATTCAAAAGTACCTTTCCACTTCTAACCTTCTATCTGATCGCCAGTATGGGTTCCGCAAGGGGCGTTCTACTGGCGATATTCATGCTCTCTTAACTGACTCTTGGTCATCGTCCCTTAGCCGTTTCGGTGAAACTTTCTCTGTTGCGCTAGACATACTGAAAGCCTTCGATAGAGTCTGGCACAAGTCTCTGCTTTCTAAACTGCCCTCTTTCGGATTCTATCACTCTCTCTGTTCCTTTATCTCCAGTTTCCTTTCCGGCCGTTCTATCTCTGCGGTGGTAGACGGTCACTGTTCTTCTCCTAAACCTATCAACAGTGGTGTTCCACAGGGCTCTGTCGTATCTCCCACTATCTTCCTGTTATTCATCAATGATCTTCTTTCCATAAAAAATTGTCCTGTCCACTCATACGCCGACGACTCCATTCTCGATTATTCAACTTCTTTCAATAGAAGACCATCACAACAGGAAGTACACGACTCCAGACTGGAGGCTGCAGAACGCTTAACCTCAAACCTTGCTATCATTTCCGATTGGGGCAGAAGGAACCTTGTGTCCTTCAGTGCCTCAAAAACTCAATTTCTCCACCTATCAACACGACACAATTTTCCAAACACCTATCCCCTATTCTTCGACAACACTCAGCTATCACCATCTTCAACACTAAACATCCTCGGTCTATCCTTAACTCAAAATCTCAACTGGAAACTTCACATCTCCTCTCTCGCTAAATCAGCTTCCTCGAGGTTGGGCGTTCTGTATCGTCTCCGCCAGTTCTTCTCCCCAGTGCAGTTGCTATCCATATACAGGGGCCTTGTCCGCCCTCGTATGGAGTATGCATCTCACGTGTGGGGGGGCTCCACTCACACAGCTCTTCTGGACAGAGTGGAGTCTAAGGCTCTTCGTCTCATCAGCTCTCCTCCTCCTACTGATAGTCTTCTACCTCTTAAATTCCGTCGCGATGTTGCCTCTCTTTCTATCTTCTATCGATATTTCCACGCTGACTGCTCTTCTGAACTTGCTAACTGCATGCCTCCCCCCCTCCCGAGGCCCCGCTGCACGCGACTTTCTACTCATGTTTATCCCTATACTGTCCAAACCCCTTATGCAAGAGTTAACCAGCATCTTCACTCTTTCATCCCTCACGCTTTTAAACTCTGGAACAATCTTCCTTTATCTGTATTTCCTCCTGCCTACGACTTGAACTCTTTCAAGAGAAGGGTATCAGGACACCTCTTCTCCCGAAATTGACTTCTCTTTCGGCCAGCTCTTTTGATTCTTTTTTAGGAGCAGCGAGTAGCGGGCTTTTTTTTATTGTTTCCTTTTTTTGTGCCCTTGAGCTGTCCCCTTTGTTGTAAAAAAAAAATTACTCTGGCGTGCATGCTTTGACTCGAATATATGGGACTTTGGTCAAATTTGTGATCTTTTTCATTATTATCGTCAGGTGCAACTAGATGTTTGGTAGTGTCTGCACCAGCTTTCTCCGCTCATATACCTGAGCGTATGTCGTCTTAAATATTTCATGTTTCATTAGAAAAGGTGTACCGGTGCTCAGATGAACTTATTAACTTATTTTTTGGCTTGGCTCATAGCCAGACATTCTTGATGAGCCCAGGTTGTTGGCGTTAGCCCATTAGTGGCGCGCGCAAGTATTTTACAGTTATGCCATTCTTGTTTGGCTCATTCTGCCCCGCAGAGACCCAATTCATCTTCCACAGAGTTTCGCTAAAGTCTGGATTGAGAAGTGATCATGAGGACGGCGTGTGAGTTGCCTTCGGACATTCAGCGATGGCTGAAAATTTGTCATTGTGTAGCTGAGGGCGTGACTTGAAAGCAATTTCCAGATTACCACGCGTGCACGCTGACCACTCAGCCACCGCCTCCCCTAAGAAAGAAACTGCTCGACATGTGAAATTTACAAAGTGGTTTAGATAACGTCTTTAAGAATGATGCAGTAGCCCCACATGCTGACGAAAACACATGACAACGCTTCAAATGTGCCTTTCTATTTATGTTGCCTTAATTTAAAAAGACACGTTTGGATTCTACTCTGATGAACTGATTTAAACCTAAGTCAGTCTTTGCATTTCCTTTAAGTTCAATATTAACCATAATGTTTTCCCTCCCCGTGCACGACAGAGCCACTTGACCCCACCTATCCGAGGAAGGTACACAGAATCCCCGGAAACAAGGACACTTCGATGCTGGATGAGTTGCGTGTCAAGCTTGTAAAGGAGCGAGAAATGACGCTGGTCCTAAGGGACGTAGGCGCTTACCTCATATTTGTGTTTATGGTAATGATCCTGACGTACGGCGAGAGGGACGAGTCCTCCTACCGCATGGTGGACAACTTAAGAAAAGCCTTTATTAAGGAAGGAGACGATGACTGGGACTTCACGGAGGAGGTAATGCTGTCTGACTTGTACAGTTCCTTTAGAAGAGTAACAGTATCACAGTCATGATTACTGAGAGCATGATAAGGGAAGCCTAGATATTATATGTACATTAATTTCTATAATCATAAAACATAAAACAGTAAGAGAGGCCTGAGTATGGAAAGATACTTGAGTAAATTTATGATATTATCTTATACACTAGTTTCTAATAAAAATTAATGAAAAAAAACATAGGATTGCTAATAGGCAGTACGGTAAATCCGTTTCATTTTCATCTACAGTAGTCTCTAGATGAATAACTGAATAACATGAATGAATAAGAATAGTATGATGAAGTAAAACTGTCATTACTTTTCAACACAAACTCCTATTGCAAAATAAACAGAGGAATGGGTCAGGAGTAAAGTCATGTAAAGCTGTGCCATTGTCTTCATCGTCCTATCCTAACAACTGAAAAAACTGTCATTATCTGGTAGAGCAGCTTCTTGTGAAATAACACTAAAACAAGACATTCTGTTGAGAACTACAAAGCTAACAAGGCAGTAATATCATAAGTTGCAAAGACGATTGTAATCTTCACAAGTACGTTTTGTCCTATCACTGTCAAACGATAGAAAGTCCAGCTCCTGTTATCTGTAAGTTGGTGTGCGTAAGTCTGTTCATATGCCATTCACCCACCCTCTGATCACGTGATGGACTCGTGATCGCCAGCCATAGCTCGTTTCATTACAAAATTACAAGTAGTTACGTCTTCTTTTCTTTATTCTCGATTTTGATTGACCAAGTGGCAGCCAATCAACCAAACACAGCTTGAAGAAACACGTGGAATGTACAAAAAGTATGATTACATCTCAAAATCACCATAAAATATAAGTTTAACGCAACTTCACCATTTAGAATTTCTACTTCCTCAAGAGTCAAGAACTACAATGATGAAAATAATGTCCATAAGCACACTGTTAACTGGAATGAAACGACAACAAAAAATCTCCATTCATCACACGGTATATATGTGAAAACACACACAAAAATTGTCTTGTAACTGAATGAATATTATAAGTAATGGCCAAATGATGAGAATGGTGTTTAGAAATAATTGGAAGGACTCGTAGTATTCAAAATATTATTAGAAAACTAAGACCATCCTGGCCAAAGCCTGAATCAAACTAAGAGTTTCCAGCGCCGTGATTGGCTGCCACTATTGGGGAGGCAGTGACTGAGCGGTCAGCGTGTGGCCGTGGTGAGCTCGTGGATCTAGGTTCGAGTCCCAACGAAACACGCTGATTTTTCGAAACCCTCGCCGAGTGGAGGAAGATTACTCACATGCTGCACAGATCTTCAATGAACCCTAACTTCAGCGAAGACGTTTGTAATGCCCGGGGTGCGAACGGGGACATCTTTACTCTTTTGAACAAATTCACACTGAGTGAGAATGACTAATGAAAAATGTCTTTAAAAGACTAAACTCTTGCTTGACTAAGTATTACTCACAATGGTAGGCTGCCACCACTCCAAAGTTCTGCTGATCTATCAACAGATCGATGGGGAGAAATAGATAAATAAACTTGAAGCTTGAATCTAAACTAACACTCAGCCACGCCGGGTGAGATACTGAGAAATCCTTGGTAGGACGTGAGGCAATTCATTTCCAGTGCACCGTCCGGCCATTCACTGCGTAAATTTAACTCATATGGAGGAATATTTGAAGTATAATTATAATAATTTCATCTACAGAGCAGTTTTGTAATGAGCATTTAGAAGACACGCGACAAATACAAGCTACAAATGACTTCACCGAAGCCTAAAGATACTTAAGTACAAAGACAAACTAGCCTAACAGTCACTAGGAAGAAGGAAGAAGAATAACCTCAAGGTATCTAGGACGCACCTTGGCAAGGGGAAATCGAACTACATTTTGAACACGAATCAGGGGGAGAGGGAGGACTTGGCGTGTGTGTATGTGGAACACGAGACGAGGTGGGCGTCGGAAAACACCTAAAACGGACCTTGCAAGAAGCCAAGACGCAACTCACTTAGTAAGCAATACACTATATATGTGGACATACATTTGAGTATTAACAAGGGGAAGGACAAGAATGTCACTTAATATTAAAAAAATTGAGGGTGGGGAGGACAAGCGAGCGCGCACACCTTCCCTTGCAAGAAACTGAGACGCAGCTGACTATAGGGATGATTGTATGTACGTTTCGGTTCGAGTAGTACTCGGTTTACTCAGTTCTTGGATTTCAGTGAGTACTAATCGGTTTACTCGGTTCTTAGATTTCAGTGAGTACTAATCGGTTTACTCGGTTCTTGGATTTCAGTGAGTTCTAATCGGTTTACTCGGTTCTTGGATTTCAGTGAGTACTAATCGGTTTACTCGGTTCTTGGATTTCAGTGAGTACTAATCGGTTTACTCGGTTCTTGGATTTCAGTGAGTAGCTACTAATCGGCTTACTCGGTTCTTGGATTTCAGTGAATACTAATCGGTTTACTCGGTTCTTGGATTTCAGTAGTACTAATCGGTTTACTCGGTTCTTGGATTTCAGTGAGTATTAATCGGTTTACTCGGTTCTTGGATTTCAGTGAGTAGCTACTAATCGGCTCACTCGGTTCTTGGATTTCAGTGAGTACTAATCGGTTTACTCGGTTCTTGGATTTCATTGAGTACTAATCGGTTTACTCGGTTCTTGTAATTCAATTACTTGATCGATTAAATGCCAAAATTTGGGGGGGAAATTTAAGCGATCGAACGAAGATTGACTAATTAAGCTAAAGTAATCGACTTGGTAAGTCACATTATAAGTCATCAGCCTGCGAAATGAAACTCATCATGGTAGTTAAGAACATAATTTATGCGCAACACTAGCGGTGTGGAATATAAATGTGTATTAGATGCCTCATATACCGACAGATGTCTTATTAGTTATAATCTATAGAACTATAGAACTTAACCCTTCTGTTTTATCTCGAGCAGGAATGAAGTACTGTAGCTCTGAAAATAAGAGGAAAATTTAATATTGTTTGAATTTCACATGGAATGCTAAAGACATTATTTTAAAGTCCTCTGTTCTGACAAATTTGAAGAAGTATCATCTCTGGCAACCCGTTGACCCCCCCCCCCCCCCCCAGCCATCCCAGTACGATCTGCTCCCGCCAGTCGCCTGAGGGCAAAGTAATCATTCGGTACTCGTTTAACCCGGTTTTGAAGAGTACATAATACCTAATTACTCGGTTTGCAGAAAGTACTCGGTTCCCCCATTACTAACTGACTGGGTAAGAGGCAAGCGAGCTAACGGTTGGAGACTGAGGTGTCTGAATGCATGGCTTAGGGAGGAGAGGGACTGTTAAATCATAATGTGTGAAGTGGTGGCTGAGTGGTTAGCGTGCTGGGGTCATATTCACCACGCCATGGACAACATCGGTTCGAATCCCCACGTTACCACATGGGATTTTTCAGTAACCGCCGAGTGACCTAAGGCTACCCACATGCTGTTCAGAAGACCACCCATCAACCCGGATTCTTTAAGAAACCCTCCAGTGAATAAAGAATGAGTTCCGGGGGCAGCATGAGCCAAGCATAACTGGCGCCACAGTAAAAATTGCCTGCGCCATGACGGGCTTGGGCCGACCATCTGGCCCCTGAAGAAAGCCTGCTGGCGCTATAGGCGGGAATTAGAAAAAAAAAAAAAAAATGATCGACGTTACTGAACTTCTTCAGGTATTGGGAGACCTAAAGCGTCTCTTTTCCAGCGTAAAAAGGTTTAGTCGCATAAGGCGTGGTTCATATCGTTAAGCTCTTAAAGATGGAATCATTTTTGCATCGCGTGGCTGAGCTCTTTCCAATAATTCGACATGTATCCCGTAATATGGGGACCAGTACAGTACTGCACATTTGAGGTGAGACCTTACCATTTAATTATAGGGATAACGTTGCTGCGGACGTCATGCACTCGAAGTTCCTCGCTTTGAACCCGAACGAGTTGACTTTGTTTTATTCTTTTTTCAGTGGATGTTTCACGTCACTGCTGATGGTGGCCCCAAAATCCGATGTGTCCTGCACGACTTGCAGAGGCTTCCCATTCTTGTATTTAAGATACTATTTCTAAAACAAAAGTGCATGACTACAATTGCCAACGTTGAAGTACATTTGCCACTTTTCAGACCATTCGATGATCTGGTCAAAGTCCATCTGGATGATTTTGGAATACGCCTTCGTGAGGGCCTTTGCATTCACTTAGTGCCGTTAGAAAATTTCGACATGGAAGATTTCAGTCCTGTTTCTAAATCGTTGACCGGAACAAGGAAAGCCTGATGAAAATATTTGTTAAATCAGCTTGGTCTCATAAACGGAACATGCCCTTAAATATAGATAAGTGCCAGGTTCTTCAAGTTGAAAAATGAAAATGAAATTCGACTGTGAAATGTGTGGTCTAAAACTCAAAAGCGTACAATGTGTTAGAGTACCTGGGTGTTGTTAGTAACTTTTAGTGTTACTTTTAACGTGGTTGGTGTTAAGTGTTAAGTTTAAGGCGCGAACTGTTACCTCACTCGTCACAGGGCCGGTGTTACCGTGGCCTGCTTCACAAGTTGATTGCAGTAGGTGAGATAACACAATAGCCTTTTAGTTAAGTGATGTGTGGCCGAGCGGTAGCCGTTATAAGTTCACTTTAGTTCACTTTAGTTCTCTCTCTCTCACAGGGACATTAAAAGCGTGAAATGAGTTTGAACTATATTAACAGTTTTACACAAAAGTTTATGTGAGCGAGTCGCACGAAGATAAGCAAGCCACACCACAGAGCGCGGACGGAGGATAATCACCGTCCGCCACCTGCTGCCCACTGTCTTCTCTTTTCTTCTCGTTGTTCGCTCGTTTTATTTGCCTGTTGGTTCGTCCGGAAGGGTGTGGCTTCCGGTTTATGACTGCTGATGAAAGTCATCATTTGTTGATTCTTGCGTTAGCTCAGCATGTGTTCCCACGGCCATCAACTCTGACGTGTTCATAACATCCTGGCAAAGGCACTGAGCCTGTGCTTAGACACACACAGTCACACATTCACATGTACATTATAATATATATATATATATATATATATATATATATATTTTTATATATATATATATATATATATATATATATATATATATATATATATATATATATATTTTACAGTGTCATAACTGCGTCAAACCTAAAATTATCACAGCAGCGTAGTGATGCAGCGAATAAAGAGAACATTATGTTAGGCTCCATCAACCCCTCTGGTACCAGGAACGATGGTTGTAAGGATTACGTAAAATTGCGGTGAATGACTATTCCAAATTGTTAGGAGTTTTTAAGTGTTTTTACTTTTCAAAGTAGTTGGGTTAAAGTGTTAAATTTAAGGCGCGAACTGTTATATCATGTCAGGTCCGGTGTGCCGTTGCTCGCTCTCTCCAGTTGATTGAAGCGGTTGAGATAACACAATAGCCTTTACTTAAGTGAGGTGTATAATGTGTTGGCCGAGCGGAGCCGTCAAGTTCACTTTGAGTTCACTTAATTTACTCTCTCTCTCTCTCTGATTGATTTAAACAGTTATTTTGGGCGTTTTAACTATATTAACAGTCTCACAGAATAATTACAGGTTTTGTGGAGGAGTCGTACGCTCATCCACGAGCAGTCATCTGCTCTCGCCAGCCGCCCGCTGATTTCTGCCGGCTTCTCGCGGCTGCAGGAGCAATCTGGTGCAGCAGGCTTGTTGAATCAGCACCGTTCCCACGGCAAGGAGCACCTCCTAAGCGCAACCTAGCACCTACTTGTTAATAAACATCCTGTGGCGCGGTTGTGCCATGGCGTTGCGACATACATTCTCACATTCACATGTACATTATAATATACACATTACAGTCCCGTTAAAAACTGGCGGCTACATGATCCTCCCTGACTATGATGTAGATCCCTTTCAATTTATCAGAACTAAGTGCTGAATAGGCGGGAGGGAGAATTCCGGCCCTTGTCCAGGCAATGGGGTTATCTACTCCCTCCCTACTGCCTCACTCACTCTACATCTTTTTCAACTTGGACGAGTCATAGCTCAATAACTGTTTGGTCTAGAATGGAGTGTAACGCGAGTAAATTCGAGCTATAAAACTTTATCATGAAACTCATTTCTTGTAAAACTTATCATGATTCGTGGTGTGGGAGGTATCTTTGTCAAAGCACTGCATACGTGAGAAGTTAATAAAAGCTGATCATTTAGTAATACGGTGTAATACTGCCACTATACATTAGTTTCGTTAAACGTCGCTTGGAATATGCATATTAGGGCTCCTCACCATGTGAAGGATATTGTTACTCACCTCTTAAAAGTGCTCAAGTTATGGGAAGGTGGAAAGAGGGAGATTGTTCCAGAGTTTACCATCGAAAGGGATGAAAGAATGAATGCGGGGAAAGAAATAATTGATGTAGCCTCCGTGGTCTAGTGATCAGGGTACCTGGCTAGTACTCCGTTGGCCCGGGTTAGAATCCCGACTCAGGCAGTCGGTCTGCAGCTCACCCAGCTGTTCATCCTCCCTTTCGGACCGGTCGATAAATGGGTACCTGGAGAAACCTGGGCAATCCCGGATTTCACATTGGCCCGTGTCCCGGGTTACTTGGATCTTACCTGTCACAGGCTCAACGGACCAACGCGCGCAGCTATAGCGTATGCTCCCACCATACCATAGGAAACGACTAACCTCAAGAAAGCTAATTTAGTAAAATGCAATAGCTGAAGTTTCCAGTTAAGACAATAAGTCGGGGGTTGACCGAGAATGTTTGATACATAAAAAGGGGCAGCTGAGTGTTATCGAAAAAATAGGAAGATAAATGTGTGGAGTATTGTGTAAAGTTTTCATGTGGAAAATTTAGTTTTTAAGATACTGAAGGGCACCAAAGTCCTCCTCGGAAGCTAGGAAGGTCAGAGGTCAAGCTTTCTGTAGCGTCCAACCCTGAGTCATGTAATACCTGTTTAGAGTGTCTTGTGATAAACAAACAAACAAATGCTGGGTAATGTACAATAGTAGAGTCATGAACATATAAGTGGATAGAACAGTTTGCTTAGAAAAAAAGATTAATAATGAACAATAGAAAAGTTGGAGATAGAACAGAGTCCGGCAGGACATAACTGTTGATAGGTTTAGCAGTAGATCAGTTACCGTCTAACACGGCAGAAATACATCGGCTGAGAGGAGACTGGAGATCAGAGTATACAGCGAGTGAAATAGAATCCGTAGAAGACTACTTTAGACTGAGCTAGTTTAGTCTAGACTAGAGACCAGATTATGAAAACGCCTCATACTCACTTACATATTATGTCTGTACACACACTCATACACCATCACAGGTGAAGACATCGGACCATTACTGGCGATGGCTGAAGGAGATCATGCTGACGGAGCTGAGGGCACAAAATTGGTACAACAAGGATCCACCTTACGGACTCAGAGGCTACCTTAACGACCGAGCAAACAGAATCATGGGATATGCCATCCTGCGCCAGGTTCGGAACAAAAATACGTGCAGGTAATGAATGGCAGCCAGGTAAATAGGGAGTTGATTAATAATCACTTTTTATTTCGGGAATTTGTATTTTCTTTATCAGCTCTACGTTTTACTCATGCATATCTATTTTAATTAAGTGAGGCGAAATACGTAGTATAATATATGTCAATATTCAGTGCTCAACCCCACGCATCAAAGAGAGTGACTGTAACGATGGCAACTTCCATCCAGGACATTGTATTCTTTAAAACAGTCTTATTCATGCAGGTCTATTTAAAGTTAATATAAATGGTGTTTACACTCCAAACCTTTATTAGCACACCTAACATAATGAAGAAAGCACCCTTGCAGGAGAGGATAATAAGAATACCAATTGTAGCATCCTTCCTTCTCTTTACACAGGCCTTCCAACCAAATCAAGAATCTGGTGAGCGAATGCAGTGGTTGGCGTGGACTGTTCCTCGAGGATACCCAAGACTACTGCGCTCATTGGCTCACCACCGCTGCATTCGATAAAGCTTGCGATGTACCCGAGTTCAGGTGAGGCAAAGAAAGACAACAGTGAGAGGGATGAATGTGGTATGTAAGGCTAGTAGAGGAACATCTGGAAGATGAGTGAAACGAACTTTAGAGGTGTGGTAGGTCAGGCTATAGAGCAGGGGGAAATAAGATGTAGTAATTGTGAAATACAGCATCCACTCCTACGCGAGGCTGGGTGGTATAAGCTCTAACCTAACAAAATATTAATGTAATGTACTGTGTGTGTATGTGTGTGTGTGTGTGTGTGAGAGAGAGAGAGAGAGAGAGAGAGAGAATTTTTCATGAGGAGGCTATCATTAGTTTGTGTATATACGTGTGTGTGTGTGTGTGTGTGTGTGTGTGTGTGAGAGAGAGAGAGAGAGAGAGAGAGAGAGAGAGAATTTTTCATGAGGAGGCTATCATTAGTTTGTGTAGATACGTGTGTGTGTTATTGATATAGCAGCGCATCACAGTTATATAACTCTGTGCAGCGCATGCACACACCGACGTTCTCTTTCCTCCTAGCATACCCTTTTATCCTATTAATCACGGGATTGAAATTCCTTAAGGGCCTAGATTGAATGATTGATTTGATTAGACTCAATGGACCGTATTGGCTATACGTACAGGCAGCTCCACATGTGGCCGCTGAACTCAGAGCTGTACTTTCCATAGAGTTCATTTTTTAGACTAGAGTGCGTATGAGGCTGTCTCCGGTATACACGGCCATGGTGCCGCAATTGCTCCAAGCCGATGGTTGTACACACTTATTCACTCCTACCCGATTTCAGTTTTTCTCCATGTCAGATAATAGAGTCAGGAAACTGGGAAGGAGTGAAGTGTGTGCAGTCGTTGACTTGGAGCGGTGGCGGCACCAAGCAAGGCCTTGTATCCTGAAGGCAGCCTGAGGCACTCTTTGTATTAACTTGAATGCTATGAAAAGTACTGCTTTGACAGTTTACCGAGTGGCCACGTGTGGCGCTGCCTGTATAGCCAACACAGTCCATTCATGGTGCTTGGAATATGTGGATAGGTTCATAGTAACCAATAGTGTAAGGACAAAGGGACATGAACATACCTGAAGGAAACAAGATGCAAAGATGACGTAAAATATAATAGCTTCCCAAACAGAATTGTTGAGGCCTAGAATAGTATGGGTGAGGATACAATTAGAGCACCCATCACCTATGAATTGCTACAAAATAGCATAGCAGAGGCGGAGTGTATAAAGTTATCTAAATATCCTCGTGTTTAGGATGTTTAAAATAGGATAAATGTTTTTTTTGCACCGATAACATTACGTATCACAAAACACTTCTCACCCATACTCTATCGAATAACCCTCACAGGTACAAGACTGCCGATGAGTTGCAGTCATTCACCTCGTCTGGGCGTCTCGGGAGCTATAGTGGAGGCGGCTACGTGTTGGCGCTGAGAGGCTCCACCCAAGAAATTCTGGATCGCCTCAACTACCTCCAGAAAATTGGATGGATCGATAGATTCACCAGAAATGTCATGCTTGAATTTTCAGTCTACAATGCAAATGTAAGGACAAATATATCTACTTATCTGTATGTCTATTTAGATAGTGTAAGACCATATAAATTTACTCACTTGTTTTCACCTTACAACTTTCTTTCGTCATTAGGTCAACCTCTTTGGCATCGCAACTATCATGGCAGAATTTCTTCCCGGAGGAGGAATTAGACCCTACTGGCGTTTTGACGCAAGTCCGTTCATTCGTAATGCCGGAGGTACGTGATGCTGGTGTTAATGAGAAGTGTGTAAGTCTTTAACTATAAACGCTGAAGCTGCCATGCACAGTCTTTCACAAGTATGTAAGTCTTAAAAGAAGGAATACGAGGTTTAGCATGCAGAGTAAGATGTGAGGCTAGCAGAGAGTACGACGTGAGGCTAGCATAATATTATAATAGATGTGAGGCTAGCAGGGAGCCTGGCTGAGAGTTAGAGGTGAGGCTAGCAGAGAGTAAGACGTGAGGCTAGCATAGTATTATAATAGATGTGAGGCTAGCAGGGAGTCTGGCTGAGAGTAAGAGGTGAGGCTAGCAGAGAGTAAAAGATGAGCCTGGCAGAGTAAAGGCCCCCATACACATTTCGGCCGCCGGAGTCGTAAGTAAAACTGATTGTGTATAGTGGCACCGTACGGCTAAATGTGGGCGGAGTCATGCGGCTGTACGGCGGGGCTCAGAATCTGTTAAATAAAGGTCGATTCACACATGTCAGTGGCGTATCAGTGCCGTGCCAGTTCAGTGTCGGTGAAAACCACTACATTCAGCGACGTGACCGTCACGTCTATGCACTCATATCCGTAGTGACTCCGTGCAGCGTGACCAGTGATTTCCAAGATGGCAAAGTTTACAGATGATTGCCATAATTCTTGACTAAGAAGAGGCTGTGCGTAAGGTCAAGAAAAGAAAGTGGGTACACAAAGCTTGGAAGAAACGAGAAAGTGAAGGAGAGTTTGCTGCTCTGTACAAGGAATTAGTTGATGATGGAACGAAATTTTACCAGTACTTCAGAATGTCGGAAAATTGGTTCATTTCTTGTCCTATATTATTGCAAATTTCTTGTATGAAATAGCTGTCCATGTATTGGGTTGGGACAAATCATACAAAACAGCATGATTCCGAACAAGTTCAATAAGGAGCTCGTCATTCATTCTTGTTGACAAACCTTCAGCACTCCTCCGACGTCCGTGAAACACTAAAAGATATGATCGGTGGCGACGATATTTACAAGGCAAGTATAGAGAAGGTATCGTCATACAGGCGGGAGGAAATCACTCGTTGGCAACTCCTATAGCCTTCACGCTTGGCCACGCCCCATCCTCGTTGTCTGCCCTAACCGACGACTTCACACACCTCACTCCCACCCTGTTTCCTGACCCCAACATTCATTTTTACGAAAAACTAAGACCACCATCATCTTCTTGAGAAAATTCTGCATCACACTAGCATAAATTTGTAACAATAATGTAAAATTACACATACGAAAATCAGAGTTAAGTGAAGGATGGAGTAAACATGTTCTTGCACTTATTTCCCTTCAACTCCTTAGTACTCAGCTGGTTTTCGTCGCATCACTTTTATAAGCCCAGATCCTGAATCTGCATGCTTTTCTGCTTCTGATGGTGTGTGGTATCTCCCGAGGTAAAAATATACATAGGGTCAAAATCGCCGCCGAATGTAAGCCGAGCCGTGACGCCTTCATTCACTTCGGCATTTGTTTACTCAAGTCAGACTCGCCGCTCACACACAGATGGGGCGTGAGGTGAGCGGCGAGTCTGACTTGAGTAAACAAATGAACACCGTCACGGCGTGGCTATGTTTGAAGTGTTTTGACCTATGTATATTTTACAAACACCAGCTGATGAACCAAAGTGAAATATGATCAGGAAAAAAACCAGCTGAGTAAGGAGTTGAAGAAATAAGTGCAAGAACAGGGGCAGACAATTAAAAGGAAGGGGGCTTATCGAGACGCCAGCCAATCATCGTCCAGGATGAGATGCCGTGAACATTTCTATTTATATTTTTTATTCACCGACAATTGCTTCACAGGGTCTATAACAAAAAATCCACATCTTATTTTATTTTATTGTAGTAGTTTATAACATAAAAAACATCCGAGAGGTCCTAATAAAAAAGATCACTTCAAAATTTGGTTCTTCACGTTCTATGAGAGTGACTATACCTCTCTATACTTGCCTTGGATATTTAAATTCACGGCACGGAGGCGTAACTGACACTGAGAGTCAAAACACGGTACTGCACCGGACATGTGTGAGCGCCTCAGCCAAATTCAAAGTAACGATTTTTTTTTTCACTGACACTGAAGAACTGAGCTGACGCGGCACTGACACACCACTGACATGTGTAAATCGACCTTTACGCTAGATTTCTGACGTCCGGTGTCGCGAATTATTCCGAACCGTCTGAAATAAAACGGCATGCCCAGGATATCGTACCGCACCCGGCGCACCGCGGCATAACGCAGAGTGAGCCCGCGGCGAGAGGACCTCTCGTCCCATACATTTTCCAATGGGGAAAATTCTCCGACAGTTTTCTAAAGACTTATAATCTCTTAGTATATCATTCAGCATACCTATTTTGAGGAACTGTATGTCACTGTCAGTCGAAAATCATAAAAAAAATATGCATGGGGCGCCATGGGTATTTTATTCTACCACAGGGGCTGTCCTCAGAGCATAAACAAGGCGGGGGTTTTCTATCCTCCTTAGTTTATTATAACATCACCAGTTTGCCCACGACTGTGTGGTGCATGAGAAATAAATGAAGGCTACGTTGTTGTCTACTTCACAAGTACGCAATCAATATAAGTTTATTTAACGTATAACCTATTGTTTATTTACTGTTGTGTTATATATTGTCCCGCATCCAGTCTTATAATAACCAGTGCTGTAAAATATACAAACAGCCATAATGAGCATAGCAATAACTTAAGTCTGTTCCTTCATAAAGTATTGATAGCCTGCTCCTGATAAAATTACACACACACACACACACACACACACACACACACACACACACACACACACACTTTTTACTTTAATCCTAAGAGCCTATCTCCGTGTTTGCTCTAATCCCTCAAATATATTCATTATTTTCTCTACGTTAACGTCAGACTTTTGTCTGTGTGTGTGTGTGTGTGTGAGAGAGAGAGAGAGAGAGAGAGAGAGAGAGAGAATTTTGAAGCGTTGTGCCATACAAAAAATAATAAATGAGTATAATCATAGCTTTTCCCGTGATCTACAGAACCTCTCTCTCTCTCTCTCTCTCTCTCTCTCTCTCACACACACACACACACACACATTTCATTACTTCGACCCTATTCGACTTTCCGTATTTTCCACCCATTAATTGTTGGGAGTTATTGATCACACACACACACACACACATCGTCTCCCACATTAAAATATTGTAGAGAAAAAAAATAAAGAATTGTTGCGGGATGAGTAAAAACATGGAAAATTAACCTTATAGACTGATTAATGTGTGTGTGTGGGAGAGAGAGAGAGAGAGAGAGAGAGAGAGAGAGAGAGAGAGAGAGAGAGAGAGAGTGCTGATCCATATGAAAAATAATGAGTAAAATCATAGGTTATCTCGTTATGATATTACAGAAGCTATTGATTGGGTACACCTGACCCCCCCCCTCCTCTCTCTCTCTCTCGCTCTCTCTCTCTCTCTCTCTAACATATGAAGAAGTAAATCAAGCAATATAAAGATTAAAAAATGGAAAGGCAGCAGGAATTGATGGAATCACAGCAGAAATGTTGAAGTGTGGAGATGTAGTTATTAAATGGATGGCCAAGATATGTGAAGTAGCACGGGAGGGAGGGGTGGTGGATGCCAGCAGACTGGACAAACCCCAACATTGTCCCAGTTTACAAGGGGAAGGGCAGGAGAGGGGAGTGTGGGAGCTATAGAGGTTAACTCTCCTGGGTATACGCGGAATGATATATGGAAAAATCATAATAAAGAGGGTACAAAGACTTACAGAAGAGAAAATCAGTGAAGAACAAGGAGGTTTCAGGAAGGGAAGGGGATGTGTGGATCAGATATTTTCCTTCAGGATGGCAGTAGAAAAAATAATAGCAAAAGGAAAAAAAACTATACGCTGGCTTCATGGATTTGGAAAAAGCTTATGACAGAGTCGATTGGATTGCATTGTGGGATGTTTTAAAGATTTATGGTGTGGGAGGAAAACTGCTTAGTGCAATGAAGTCTTTCTATGAGGATGCATCTGTATGTGTAAAAATTAGCAGAGAAACAAGTGAACATTTTGAGATAGAAGTGGGGTTAAGGCAGGGGTGTGTCATGTCACCATGGTTGTTCAATATTTATATGGATGGTGTTATTAGAGAAATGAAGGGTAAAGTTGGGGAAGTTGGAGTAAAAATGTACGCTGAGGGAAGGAAATGGGTGATGAATTCAATCATGTTTGCTGCTGACACAGTGCTCATTGCAGAAACTGAAAGTGACTTAAAAAATTTGTGTCAGTGTTTTTTTATAGTGTCTGTAAAAGGAGAAAGATCAAAGTAAATGTCAACAAAAGTAGAGTGATGGTTTGTGAGCGGAGGCGTAGTTAGGTTGTAGATTTTGTATGCCCATATAGAGTGGGAATTGAATGTAAAAAAGAATGCAAAATAATTTTGAATGGTGAAGAAGTGGAGGAGATCAATGAGTTTAAGTACCTTGGATCAGTTATGTGTAAGCATGGTGGTACAAAGAAACTCAAAGGAACACAAAGGAAGAACAAACAATAGCAGACCTGCTTGTCCTTACGGGGCTGTTTGTGACAAGCTACACTAGCTATCTAATCAAAGGTGGAAGATGAAGGACAGCAAAGGCGAAGGCTCCTCCCCACCCCCTCATCCCTCCAGCCAAAGCTGGCAGGAAAGGAAACAGAACCATGCAGCATGGAAAAACTGCATGGAAATTTTGTAAGAAAGAGGAAAGAACTACCATTACTGCTACCACTAACCGGGCGATAAAAGCGGACAAAGACACCAGTATTCGAAAGAACTTAACGTTATTACGACAATGAGTAATATTTTAGTTGCTGGTTGGATTCAAAATACTTGTCTAATCCATTCTTGAATGCCGTAACTGTTGTACTATCAACGACATTACAGGGTAGAGAGTTCCAAACATTAACAACTCGATTGAAGAAGTGTTTAGCTTCGTGCGACGAGAATCTTTTACCACTTATCTTCAAATTGTGATTTCTTCTTGTTCTATTTGATCGATCAATTGTAAAGTAATCTTCCGCATTAATATCACTGAATCCTTTAAACATTTTAAACACTTCTATTAGATCGCCTCGCATTCTTCGTTTTGATAGGCTGAATAAATTTACTTCTTTAAGCGTTTGTTCACATGATAAATTTCTCAACCTAGGAATCATCTTTGTTACTCTTCGTTGAACCCATTCCAACTTTTCTATGTCTTTTCTGTAATAAGGAGACCAAAACTGTACACAGTACTCTAGATGGGTCAAACCAACGAATTATACAGTTTTAATATTACTTTTTCCGATTTATTATTAAAGACTTGTCAGATGAAGCCAACCAATTTGTTTGCAGTTTTAACTACCTCTGAACAATGCTGACCGAGCTTTAAATCGCTTGATATAGTGATTCCAAGATCCTTTTCTTTACTTACTGCAGAAAGTTGTTGGCCATTCATTACGTACTGAACGCGATTGTTATTTTTTTTCCGATGTGTAACACTTTACATTTGTCAACGTTAAATTTAATTTGCCATTGATTGGCCCAACGTGCAAGTCGATCTAGATCTGATTGTAAAGCTTCTTCGTCGAGTGTCGCAGTTACTTAACTAGCAATTTTTGTGTCATCAGCAAATTTTGATACTTTAGAAGTGAGCCCATCATCGATATCATTAACATAAATTAAGAAGAGCTTGGGGCCAAGCACTGATCGAGCCACTTAGATGTAACACCGTTTAGAACTACTCTCTGTTTCCGCTCAGAGAGCCAGTCCACAAGCCAATTGTGACTGTTACCCGAGATACCATGCGCCAATAGTTTGCTGAGCAATCGTTGGTGGGGGACCTTATCAAATGTCTTTTGAAAATCAAGATATATGATATCTACGGATCTACTTTCATCGAACACCTCAAAAATATAATGAAAAAAATCAAGTAAGTTAGTTAAACACGAACGTTTACTACAGAAGCCATGTTGCGAATTATTTATTATATTATTTTCTTCGAAGAATTTCACCATATTGTCGCGCATGATAGTCTCCATTAACTTACAAACAATCGATGTCAGGCTAATTGGTCGATAGTTTCCTGGATGAGACTTGTCCCCCTTTTTGAAAATTGGTGTGACATTTGCAAGTTTCCAATCCGACGGAACTTTTCCAGCTGTTAAAGATTTATTGAATATGATGGAGAGCGGTTCACAAATTTGATGTTTGATTTCTTTTAAGACCCTAGGGGTAATTTTGTCTGGACCAGGAGCTTTGCTTACTTTAATCTTTTCAATTGTGCGTAAAATGTCACTTTCAACGATGAGCACGTCCTTCTAACCTCAGGCGGTTGAGGTGATAAACAATCTTCGTCGGTAAATATGGATGCGAAAAAGTTATTTTGGATTGTAGCTATTTCATTTTCATCGTTCGTGTGGTTACCATTATCATTAGCAAGCGGTCCGATACCACAAGTGAGTGACTTTTTATTATTTACATTGCTAAAAAATTCTTTAGGATTAGATTTACTCGTTTCCGCTATATATTCTTCAAGATTTTTCTTGCTTCGTTTTATTAATTTCTTGGTTTCGCGGCGAATTCTGTCCAACTCTAGTTTGTCAGCCTCACTCTGAGTTGATATGTATCTACTATATACGCGTTTTTTAAGAGATAGGCTATTTTGAATTTCGTTATTCCACCATTTGGGTTTTTCTTAAATGCTGAACGTCTGTTACGATAGAGTACGCATATGCTTATGGCATTGTTCAATATTGTGGTGAAGGCCCCAAGATTTGTCAATATCTGTTTCCGCCGAGATTTCAGTCCAGTCATAATTATTTAGAATTGATCGGAATCTTACGAAATTCGCTCTCTGATAATCAGGCACCTTTTCTTTACTTGAAGTTAGTTTACTTTCTTTCATATTGATGCTGAATGTGATTGTTCGGTGATCGCTAGAACTAAAAATTGTAGTACGGACAGAGAGACAAGAGAATGGGCATTGCAAGGAAGAAGGGTGGTAGGGTCTTTGGGACGAATCATGAATGGCAAAAGTGTGATCATGGAGGTAAAGAGGGATTTGAGAAATACAATAATAGTACCAACCCCCACATACACAAGTGAAACATGTGCCTGGAATGAAAGTCAGAGGTCTTGAGAGCAGGCAGTGAGTTATTTAAGGAGTGCATGTGGTTTGAGTAGAATGAAGGGAATGAGTATTGAAAGTGTGTATGAGCGTTTTGGGATGTGTCACGTGAGTGAAGGGAAGAAGTGTGGAGTGGTGGAAGGAGTGAAGCGACAGACTTTAAAGTGGTTTGGCCACATGGAGCGAATGGAGGAGAGTGAGATGACCAGAAGGGTGTATGTGAGTGAGATAGAGGGAGGGAATTTTAGAAGACGACCTCCAGTGATATGGAGATATAGGGTGCGGGAGTACGTAGGGAGAAGGGTGAAAGATCCTTGAGAAACTTTGAGCAGGCAAGGAGGGAGTGTCTAAATCAGGGGTTCCCAACCTGGGGTACATGTACCTCAAGTGGTAGATTTGGACTTTTCAGGGGGTACATTGGGTCCGAGAGAATAACCACTACTGTACAATACATGGAGTTGTAATCTGCATTCAAATTGCACAATATCGTTTATTTATTTGTTTCAATACCCTCATGTTAGTAAGCAAAAATGTCATTTAAATTATATCATCAGTCTACACATACAAATTTCATTATAAAATAATATCAAAATATTACAATTTCATCGTTTTTTATCCAAAAAATCCTCCTACTCATCCCCCCTCTGACTCCTTTATGCCTGTTATAAAGATTCTTCAAAATGATGTTTTCTATGTCCTCTCTGGCCTCAATCTTCAGAAGGCTTATGGACCTGATGGAGTACCTCCTATTGCCCTTAAAAACTGTGCCTCCGTGCTGTCACCCTGCCTGGTCAAACTCTTTCGCCTCTGGCTGTCAACATCTACCTTTCCTTCCTGTTGGAAGTATGCCTTCATACAGCCTGTGCCTAAGAAGGGTGACCGTTCCAATCCCTCAAACTACCGTCCTATAGCTTTACTTTCTTGTCTATCTAAAGCTTTTGAATCAATCCTTAACCGGAAGATTCAAAAGCACCTTTCCACTTCTGACCTTCTATCTGATCGCCAGTATGGGTTCCGCAAGGGGCGTTCTACTGGTGTTCTCCTTGCCTTCTTAACTGACTCTTGGTCATCCTCTCTTAGCCGTTTCGGTGAAACCTTTGCTATTGCGCTGGACATATCAAAAGCTTTTGATAGGGTCTGGCACAAACCTTTGCTTTCCAAACTACCCTCCTACGGTTTCTATCCTTCTCTCTGTACGTTTATCTCCAGTTTCCTTTCCGACCGTTCTATTTCTGCTGTGGTAGACGGTCACTGTTCTTCCCCTAAATCTATTGACAGTGGTGTCCCACAGGGTTCTGTCCTATCTCCCACTCTCTTTCTGTTGTTCATTGATGATCTTCTTTCCAAAACGAACTGTCCTATCCATTCCTACGCCGATGATTCCACTCTGCATTACTCAACTTCTTTTAATAGAAGACCCACCCTACTGGAACTTAACGACTCGAGGCTGGAGGCAACAGAACGCTTAGCCTCAGACCTTACTATTATTTCCGATTGGGGCAAGAGAAACCTGGTGTCATTCAACGCCTCAAAAACACAGTTTATCCACCTATCCACTCAACACAATCTTCCAAACAACTATCCCCTATTCTTTGACAACACCCAGCTATCACCTTCCTCAACACTAAACATCCTCGGTCTATCCTTAACTCAAAATCTCAACTGGAAACTTTATATCTCACCTCTTACTAAATCAGCTTCCTCGAGGCTGGGCGTTCTGTACCGTCTCCCCCAGTTCTTCTCCCCCGCACAGTTGCTGTCCGTTTACAGGGGCCTTATCCGCCCTCGTATGGAGTATGCATCTCATGTGTGTGTGTGTGGGGGGGGGGGGGGGGGGTCCACTCACACAGCTCTGCTTGACAGAGTGGAATCAAAGGCTCTTCGTCTCGTCAGCTTTCCTCCTCATACTGATAGTCTTCTACCTCTCAAATACCTCCGCCATGTTGCCTCTCTTTGTATCTTCTATCGATATTTTCATGCTGACTGCTCTTCTGAACTTGATAACTGCATGCCTCCCCCCCTCCCGCGGCCTCGCTGCACAAGACTTTCTACTCATGCTCATCCCTATACTGTCCAAACCCCTTATGCAAGAGATAACCAGCATCTTCACTCTTTCATCCCTCACGCTGGTAAACTCTGGAACAATCTTCCTTCATCTGTATTTCCTCCTGCCTATGACTTGAACTCTTTCAAGAGGAGGGTATCAGGACACCTCTCCTCCCGAAATTGACCTCTGATTTTGGACACTCCTTTAACCTCTGTTCTGGAGCAGTAAGTAGCGGGCCTTTTTTTTCTTTTTTTTTTTTTCATTACCCCCTTGAACTGTCTCCTTAGCTGTAAAAAAAAAAAAAGGGGGGAGGGCACACGGGAACCTATAAAATGCCCAAGGGGTACAGAGGAACAAAAATATTGGGAACCTCTGGTCTAGATAGGGAAAGATAAAAACTCTTTTACCGTGGCCATCCCCTGGTGGTAGCTCCTAGAAGCAGGCGTCGATGAAATGATCTCTCTCTCTCTCTCTCTCTCTCTCTCTCTCTCTCTCTCTCTCTCTCTCTCTCTCTCTCTCTCTCTCTCTCTCTCTCTCTCTCTCTCTCTCTCTCTATTCATCTATCTATCTATATCTATCTATCTATCTATCATATATATATATATATATATATCTATATATATATATCTATATCTCTCTCTCTCTCTCTCTCTCTCTCTCTCTCTCTCTCTCTCTCTCTATATATATATATATATATATATATATATATATATATATATATATATATATATATATATACATACATATATATATATATGAATTGACAGAGTAACAGAACCGCGTTCAGGAGAACGCGAGTTCAAAACCCACCCAGTGCCACCAAGCTGGGATTTTTCAGCCGCCGCCGAGTGGCTTAAAACTACCCACATGCTGTCCAGAAGACCACCTATCAACCCGGACTCTAGATACTAGGATTAAAGATGAGCTCCGGGAGGGCAGCATGAGCCAATGCAAGATGGCGCCACTATAAACACTCGCCTGCGCCAGAACGGGCTGGGCCGACCATCAGGACCCCCCGGGAAGAAGCCTACCGGCGCTCTAGGCCGCGACGTAAAAAAAAATATATAGATATATATATATATATATATATATATATATATATATATATATATATATATATATATATATATATATATATATATATATATATATATATATATATATATATATATATATATATATATATATATATATATATATATATATATATATATATATATATATATATATATATATATATATATATATATATATATATATATATATATATATATATATATATATATATATATATATATATATATATATATATATATATATATATATATATATATATATATATATATATATATATATATATATATATATATATATATATATATATATATATATATATATATATATATATATATATATATATATATATATATATATATATATATATATATATATATATATATATATATATATATATATATATATATATATATATATATATATATATATATATATATATATATATATATATATATATATATATATATATATATATATATATATATATATATATATATATATATATATATATATATATATATATACATACATACATACAGTCACCCCCCCGTTTTCGGTCTCACCCATCGCGGTTTCGCGTATACACGGATGCATTGACGCTAAATAGGAAGGCAGAGGAGGGAGGGAGGCAGAGAGGAGGGAGAGGAGGAAGGCAGAGGAGGAGGAGGCAGAGAGGAGGGGAAGGGAGAGGAGGAGGCGGGGCAATGGACGTTAAGGCGGTGTCACACTAGCACTTTTCCGTCGATTAATGCCATTTCCGTCGATTTTTCATCGTTCCGCATGAACTTATCGCATGAATTTGTCAGACGATCAGGATCGTTTCCGCCTGCAAATTTCCGCCTTTGTTTACATTTCCAAGACCAAGACCGAGACTTTCCGCGTGGCTTCAACCTGTCTCAAACGCTCTCCTGCAGTGACAGCCTTCCTCATCCTGGTGTCACTTCTGGCAATGAGAGGTGTCACTAACTCCAGAAGTCTATGGTACTGGCTCTTGTCCAACCTGATCCAATTCTTCAGAGTCTCATGATCCTCTAAACTCAGCTCTTTTAACAGCCTGTGGTACACACTTTCTCTTTCCCGACGAGCCAACCATGAGCGCATCCATGCATGCTTTTTGGCTTGTTTAGCTCGTCTAAGTCTCACAATACACAGTATTAGGTTCAGAGCAGCGTATCTTTGCCGCAGCGTGGACTCCATGTTTGTTTACATTGACGGAAAGTTTCAGACGAAACACCGTTTGTGTGTGACAGGCCGCAGCCAAGATATCGACGATTTTCAGAAAAACGACGGAAAAGGTTGACGGAAAAAGTGCTAGTGTGACACCGCCTTTAGGTTGCTCCTGAGTGACGTCACGGTTAGACTGTGACGTCATGCTTTCCTATTGGCCAGCAGCTCACTCAGGGACGACTGCTATTGGTCGAGATTTTCTCATAGCAAAAAAAAATTCACGCGCCGCCACACTGCAGTGTTGCCAGATTGGGCTACTTATCGCAAATTGGGCTACTTTTGGGAACAAAAAAACATGTTTTATATGACGTGTCAGAGGTGACTTCCCCAAATGCATATTTTCCCATAGGGTTATAGTCCCGCCGTTCGCGGTTTCGCGCATCGCGCCGAAGTCCGAACGAAATAATGACTGTATATATATATATATATATATATATATATATATATATATATATATATATATATATATATATATATATATATATATATATATATATATATATATATATATATATATATATATATATATATATATATATATATATATATATATATATATATATATATATATATATATATATATATATATATATATATATATATATATATATATATATATATATATATATATATATATATATATATATATATATATATATATATATATATATATATATATATATATAATTTTCTTTTTACAGCTAAGGGCGTAAAGATATATATACAAAAAAAAAAAAAAGCCCGCTACTTACTGCTCCTGAATAGATGTCAAAGGAGTGTCTAAAAAGAGAGATCAATTTCGGGAGGAGAGGTGTCCTGATACCCTCCTCTTGAAAGAGTTCAAGTCGTAGGCAGGAGGAAATAGAGATGAAGGAAGATTGTTCCAGAGTTTACCAGCGTGAAGAACGAAAGAGTGAAGATGCTGGTTGACTCTTGCATAAGGGGTTTGGACAGTATAGGGATGAGCATGAGTGGAAAGTCGTGTGCAGCGGGGCCGCGGGAGTGGGGGAGGCATGCAGTTAGCAAGTTCAGAAAAGCAGTCAGCATGAAAATATCGATAGAAAATAGAAAGAGAGGCAAGATAGCGGCGGAATTTGAGAGGTAGAAGACTATCAGTATGAGGAGGAAAGCTGATGAGACGAAGAGCCTTTGACTCCACTCTGTCAAGGAGAGATGTGTGAGAGGAGCCCCCCACACATGAGATGCATACTCCATACGAGGGCAGGCAAGGCCCCTGTAAATGGATAGCAACTGTGCGGGGGAGAAGAACTGGCGGAGAAAGTGCAAAACGCTCAGCCTCCAGGAAGCTGATTTATATATATATATATATATATCTATATATATATATATATATATATATATATATATATATATATATATATATATATATATATATATATATATTGGCTGGAGGAGGTAGGAAGACACCAACCGAAACGGGCGCAAGCCACTCCCGGTGAGGTATAAATGGGAAGTGAGGAGGGTGCTGAAGCCCTCCAAAGACCCTTCCCATGTCCTCACTAACCGTTTCCCTATTGTCTCATCAACACCAGAGAGTAGTTCAGCATGCTTTCTAATGACAGATCCTCTATCCACACAACACTACATTCACACAACATACACATCTATTCTCAAAATTCTAACTTCAAAATGGCGCACCTTCACCCTGCTTCGGAGTCCCCGCCTGGGGGTGGGGGAGGAGGGACACAAATTTCCACAGGAAGGACCCCTTCTGGCTACTGACTTGAGAAGTGTCTTGATAACTCCTCGAGCCTTTTTCTTCTAAATTTCTGCAACATTCGCGGTCTTCGTTCTAATTTTCATTGTGTGGAACACCATCTCTCCTCCTCTAAACCTCACCTTCCTTTTCTCACCGAAACACAGGTCTCTGAGGCTACTGACAGCAATCTTTACTCTGTTCCCTCCTACTATCTCTATCATAAATTTCAATTCTAAGCTGGATTTTGCGCCTAGGTGCGCAACTACATTACTTGCTCTCGTGCACACGACCTTGACTCTTCAGAATTTTGCATCATCTGGCTAACACTTCATTGTCATTCTATTACTAAATACATCTATGCTGTTTATCTCTCACTTAACTCTACTAACTATGTAAAATTCTTTGACTACTTGAATTCTTAAGTGGAGCACAGCTTGACTCACTCTCCCTTCGCTGAAATCTCCATCTTGGGAGATTTCAATGTTCACCACCAGCTTTGGCTTTCATCCTCTTTCACTGACCAGCCTGGTGAACAAGCCTACAACTTTGCTCTCTTCAATGACCTAGAGCAGTTGATTCAGCACCATACACCTATTCCCGACCGCCTTGGAGACCGGCCCGACATACTAGACCTCTTCCTTACCTCTAACCCTTCTGCTTACTGTCAAACTGTTCTCTCAGTTGGGCTCCTCCGATCACAACCTTATTTCTGTATCCTGTCCCACCGAAGGGGCGATGCTTCTGGCATTTTACTCCAGCTCGGTGGGACGACCTGAGGATGTACTTTTCCAAGTTCCCGTGGAATTATTACTGGTTCCAGGAGAGAGACCCCTCTGTGTGTGCCCAGCGCATCACAGAGGTGTTTGTCTCTGGAATGAAGGTATACATTCCACGTTCTTTCTCTACTCCTCATGCTAAAAACCCTTGGTTTAATCATGCTTGTTCTCGTGCTGTCAAAGATAGAGAGCCAGCTCACAAAAGGTATCAGAGCCTTCGCACACCTGCTAACAATGATCTTTATATTTCAGCCCAGAATCGTGCCAAATTTATTCTTCGACTTACCAAAACATCTTTCATAAATAGAAAATGTCAAAACCTTGCTTTTTTCTAATTTTTCCCGTGACTTCTGGCACCTAGCCAAATATATATCCTCCAATTTCACTTCTTCATCTTTCCCTTCTCTCCTGAACCCTGACGGCAGCATCTTTCTCATCTTTCTCTATGGCTGAACTCTTCTCTCAAACTTTCTGCAACACCTCCACTCTGGACGGTTCTGGGCAAATTCCCCCTACTCATCCACCCTCTGACTCCTTTATGCCTGTTGTTAAGATTTTTAGGAGTGATGTGTTCTATGCCCTCTCTGGCCTTAACTCTCAGAAAGCTTATGAACCTGATGGAGTACTTAAAAACTGTGCCTCCGTGCTGACACCCTTCCTGGTCAAACTCTTTCGCCTCTGCCTTTCAACATCTACCTTTCCTTCCTGCTGGAAGTATGCCTTAATACAGCCTGTGCCTAAGAAGGGTGACCGTTCCAGTCCCTCAAACTACCGCCCTATAGCTTTACTTTCCTGCCTATCTAAATATTTTGAAGCAATCCTTAACCGGAAGATTCAAATATAAGGAACATCCCATTGCCTTGGTGTTGAAGAGCGAAACCGAATCGTACTTTTGGCTTAAAACTCAGGGTGAGGTGTCTAATCATCAGGACACCGAAAGAATCTAGAGTATAAGGATGGGCGATCCAATGTTAACGCCTGAATGCCGCTGGTGGCACCATCTATCAGACTCAAAAGAAACTATATGAGAAAAACGTAAATGTGCATGGGTAACTTAATATTTTTTTTGAAATTCCTTCTTTGTATTATTTAATTTCCGTTAAGGGCTCTGTCCTCAGTCCTATCTCCCACTTTGTTGGTTATTGATGATCTTTCCAAAACGAACTCTCCTATCCATTCTTTCTCCGATGACTCTGTTCTGCATTACTCAACTTCTTTTGGTAGAAGACCCACTCAACTGGAACTATATGATTCCACGCTGGAGGCCGCAGAACACTTAACCTCAGACCTTACTATAATTTCCGAATGGGGCAAGAAAAACTTGGTGCCCTTCAACGCCTCAAAACTCAATTTCTCCACCTATCCACTTGACACAATCTTCCAAACACCTATCCACTAATCTTCAACAACACTCAGCTATAACATTCTTCTACACTACACATCCTCGCTCTATCCTTAACTCACAATCTCAACTGGAAACTTCACATCTCTTTTACTAAATCAGCTTCCTCGAGGTTGGGCGTTCTGTATCGTCTCGTACCCCTCCAGTTCTTTCCCCCTCCCAGATGCTATGCATATACAGGGGCCTTGTCTGCCCTCATATGGAGTATGCATCTCATGTGTGGCGAGGCTCCGCTCACACGGCCCTCTTGAACAGTGTAGAGTCTAAGGCTCTTCGTCTCATCAACTCCCCTCCTCATACTGACAGTCTTGTTCCTCTTATAATCCGCCGGCATGTTGCCTACCTTTCTATCTTCAATCGACATTTTCATGGTGATTGCTCTTCTGCACTTGCTAATTGCATGCTTCCCCCCTCCCACTGCCCAGCTGCACTCGACTTTCTATTCTTGCTCACCCCTATGCTGTCCAAATCCCCTATGCAAGAGTTAACCAGCATCTTCATTATTTCATCACCTTCACTGGTAAGGTAAAAGTAAAGTTGGGGGCATACGCTGTAGCAGCGCGTGGCATCGGTGCTCATCTCCGGAACATTGGCCCTTGAGCCTGTGGTGGGAGGGAGCCCATTACCCCGGGATACAGGGCCAGTGTGACATCCGGTTTACCATAGTTTACATTCCTCAGGTTTCCCCAGGTACCCATTTATCGACCAGCCCGAGAGGGAGGATGAACAGCTGGGTGAGCTGCACGCCGACTGCCCGGGCCGGGATTCGAACCCGGGCCCGCGGAGTTGAAGCCAGCCACTCTGACCACTAGACCACGGGTATAATCTCCCTTCGTCTGTATTTCCTCCTGCCTACGACTTAAACTCTTTCACGAGAAGTGTATCGAGACAACTCTCAACCCGGAATTGACCTCTCTTTTGGCCACACTTCTCAACTCTATTTATAGGGGCAGCGCTTAGCGTTTTTTTTTTTTGTTGTTGTTGCCTTCGAGCTACTTCCTTTCCGGTAATATATATATATATATATATATATATATATATATATATATATATATATATATATATATATATATATATATATATATATATATATATACACACACACAGCAAGGGAGGCGGCTCACGGGCAATAAAAAAAAAAAAAATTAAAAAATCCCTCTAGGCGCTGCTCCTTTAAGACGAAACATAATCAGAGACCAAGAGAGAGGGCAGTGCCGGGAGAAGAGGTGTCTTGACACTCTCCTCTTGAAAGAGTTCATATCGTAGGCAGGAGGAAATACGAACAAAGGAAGGTAGTTTCAGAGTTTACCAGCGGAACATCTATTGGCAATACCAGGGTCACTGACCTTGTTTTTGCTGATGATGCAGTAATCCTGGCGGAGTCGCTGGAGGTTTAGGTGACGGCTCTCGAGGCACTGCACGAGAAGGCGAAGCCCTTGAGACTTCAGGTCTCCTGGGCCAAGACCAAGGTACAGGTGTTTGGAGGCTTGCTGGATGATACAGTACAGTCTGTTAAAGCGCGTGGCGAGGACGTGAGATCTCTGGAAGTTTCACGTATCTTGGTAGCGTAGTTCATAACAAAGGTGAGTCTGGCCAGGAAGTCTTACGGCGGATTGGTCTGGCCCACGGTGTTATGGACTCGCTCAACACGAGTATATGGCGTTGTCGGTACCTGTGCAGAAGGACAAAGATCCGGATCTTCAAGTCCCTTGTGCTCCCTGTCTTACTTTATGGTTGTGAGACATGGACACTAAATGGGGACTTGGAGAGGCGGGTTGATGCCTCTGGTAATAAGTGTCTACGCAGAATCATGGGCTTGGCGTCGCAGGGTGGGCGAGGCGACGCGCCCCTCGGCGTATGCCCCCATTGATTGAAGTGTAGAAAGTCGAGTGCAGCGGGGCCGCGGGAGAGGGGGAGGCATGCAGTTAGCAGGTTCAGAAGAGCAGTCAGCGTGAACATATCTGTAGACGGTAGGAAAAAAAAAAAAAGGAGATGCAACACTGCGGCAGAATTTAAAAAGTAGGAGACTGTCAGTAAGAAGAGGGGAGTTGATGAGACGTGAGATACATATGTTTTCGAGGGCCTCGACTTCCTACTCTAGCTCATCCCTATACTGTCCAAATCCCACATGCAAGAGTTAACTACCCTTGGAGTACGCCTTCATTATATTTCTTAGCGACGTTGGGCGGTAAGGAAATGCATAATAATAGACTAATATTCTCTTCCGCTATTTTTTTTTTTTTTTTTAAGTTTCTAATGTGCTGGTCGAATAGACGAGATAAATATATGACCAGTGGCTGGTGAATGTTGCTACTTACTGTCAGTTTTTAATATCTACTTAATACGTCGATATTAACAATCCTGGGAGTAAAAATATATAACTACCAACACTAATGATAAACAGAAACATAATAAAAAACTTGTTTCTAATAATCACAAGCCAAACGAGTGGATGGTCATATAGCGGAGAGAACGGGGAGGAGTCGATTCAAAACAGTAACCTCCACCAGTCTGCCACGTCTTCTCTCGCTTCTCGTCTATTCTTCTCGCACAATAATCACTCATTCTCCATTTCCTCACCGTCTGCCATCCCTAGGGAATAGCTTGATGGAGAACTCGCCCTGTCAGATGTGGTGTTGCCATCTAGGTGCGATTTTAATAACTAGTCCGCGTCCTCAGTCTCGCGCGCACCATTTCCTCTCCTTCTCTAGACTCCTTGAGGACACTATTGGTCTTGCTACACCTGCCAGAGATTAAGAGATTAACCTGGCATGGCAGAGAGTAAGATGTGATCCCTACAAAGAGGAAGAGGAGAGCCTGGCAGATGGTGTGGTGAGGCTGGCAGAGGGTGTGGTGAGGCTGGCAGAGGGTGTGGTGAGGCTGGCAGAGGGTGTGGTGAGGCTGGCAAAGGGTGTGGTGAGGCTGGCAGAGGGTGTGGTGAGGCTGGCAAAGGGTGTGGTGAGCCTGGCAGAGGGTGCAAAGTAAGGCTGGCAGAGGGTGTGGTGAGGCTGGCAGAGGGTGTGAAGAGGCTGGCAGAGGGTGTGGTGAGGCTGGCAGAGGGTGTGAAGAGGCTGGCAAAGGGTGTGGTGAGGCTGGCAAAGGGTGTGGTGAGGCTGGCAGAGGGTGTGGTGAGGCTGGCAAAGGGTGTGGTGAGGCTGGCAGAGGGTGTGGTGAGGCTGGCAGAGGGTGTGGTGAGGCTGGCAGAGGGTGTGGTGAGGCTGGCAGAGGGTGTGGTGAGGCTGGCAGAGGGTGTGGTGAGGCTGGCAAAGGGTGTGGTGAGGCTGGCAGAGGGTGTGGTGAGGCTGGCAGAGGGTGTGGTGAGGCTGGCAAAGGGTGTGGTGAGGCTGGCAAAGGGTGTGGTGAGGCTGGCAACGGGTGTGGTGAGGCTGGCAGAGGGTGTGGTGAGGCTGGCAGAGGGTGTGGTGAGGCTGGCAAAGGGTGTGGTGAGGCTGGCAAAGGGTGTGGTGAGGTTGGCAGAGGGTGTGGTGAGGCTGGCAACGGGTGTGGTGAGGCTGGCACAGGGTGTGGTGAGGCTGGCAACGGGTGTGGTGAGGCTGGCAGAGGGTGTGGTGAGGCTGGCAGAGGGTGTGGTGAGGCTGGCAGAGGGTGTGAGGCTGGCAAAGAGTGTGGTGAGGCTGGCAACGGGTGTGGTGAGGCTGGCAGAGGGTGTGGTGAGGCTGGCAAAGGGTGTGGTGAGGCTGGCGAAGGGTGTGGTGAGGCTGGCAAAGGGTGTGGTGAGGCTGGCAGAGGGTGTGGTGAGGCTGGCAGAGGGTGTGGTGAGGCTGGCAGAGGGTGTGGTGAGGCTGGCAGAGGGTGTGGTGAGGCTGGCAGAGGGTGTGGTGAGGCTGGCAACGGGTGTGGTGAGGCTGGCAAAGGGTGTGGTGAGGCTGGCAGAGGGTGTGGTGAGGCTGGCAGAGGGTGTGGTGAGGCTGGCAGAGGGTGTGAAGAGGCTGGCAAAGGGTGTGGTGAGGCTGGCAACGGGTGTGGTGAGGCTGGCAGAGGGTGTGGTGAGGGTGGCAACGGGTGTGGTGAGGCTGGCAAAGGGTGTGGTGAGGCTGGCAGAGGGTGTGGTGAGGCTGGCAGAGGGTGTGGTGAGGCTGGCAGAGGGTGCAAAGTAAGGCTGGCAGAGGGTGTGAAAAAGTGAATATAAGCACACTTGCACAGTCTACCATTCCTCTCTCCATTGAGCACTATCACTTATCACTTGTCTTCCCTTCAGCTTTCGGTATGTTCATCCTGCTGAACGAGATTGGCTTCGTCTTAGCGACCATCTTCTTCACCTTCAAGGAGTTTTGGAAATGTTACAAGAGTGGCATCACAACCTATTTCAGCAGTTACTGGAACATGGCAGAGACTTCAATACTCATTATCTCTTACGCAGCAATCGCACTCTACATCTTGAGGTATATATTCATTGTACTAAAAGTTGCAGAAACAGTTAGTATTAGTACTATTGATAGTAGCCATAGTACGATGAAAATAGTAGTATAGTAGTACCATCCTTAACTGAGGGTTGTGGTGGAGGCAGGGCGGGGCGGGGCCTGTGACCAGCCTTGCTAGGTCTCCCAAACCCAAGACGCGTAACTTCTGTGATATATGTAAAATGCATCACAGATGCTAAAACACACACCAATACAAGCTTAACGTAAATATTATGATGTATCAAAGAAAAGTAAACTAGTTGATATTTAGTATGATTTTTATATATAGATGATATTTATATGGCAATAAAGAAACGTGGCATACATATTTTACAGTGGTGCAAAGAAAATGTTATTACTTTTATTTAACTTTCGCCGCAGTTCTTAGGTGGATACGGAATATAACAATTATATTTATAAGATAGTTTGAAGGAATGTAAATCACGAGCGGCAGCACTCCCTCTGACCTAGACTGACATGCGTCACATGTCGAGTTCTACGGAGACACGACAACGCTGGAGACAGCGGTTGCTCAGCCCCGACCGTACCATGACCCTCATTTAGAGGTGGTAGTACTATAGCAGTAGTAGTGCTAGCAAAATATGTATCATTTGGAAATACCAGGGCCGGTATGCAGAAAACTTCTTAAAAGCTCCTCTCAAAGCCACTTAAATTCAAAATTCTCCACATAGTTGGGAGCTTTACTTGTGAGTCATGCAGAGAATCTCACAAGGCGACTTCTGACTGTGAGCTCTCACTAAGTGATTTATGAGCTACTTATAAGAAGGGGCTTCACGGTGTATCTTCCCCTACTAATAGCGCTAACGATTGGTTAAAAACACTCATATCACGATAATATGGATATGGTGGTATGTTGTTATCACTTTAAAGTTAAAAGTAGAAATTTTGCTAATGTACTAATTGCAGGAATGAGAATCTCAATATATTATACCTCGAAAAGAATATATGTGGATTTACTTTGGCTGGCGGCAGACGCTGCCCACCTCGGCTCACAACAACAGTCACAAGAAGAAGTCTATAGTCCATTTCACTCCATCTGTCCACTCGTGAACGTTGATGTGGCACCTGCGCATTGTGAGCTCGTGATTGCGTGAAGATCAACTTTATATTTTCAGTGATATATTTGAATGTTTGTGTATACATAAAACCCTCAAGCCCTCTTATATGAACCGCAAGCATGTCGATTTTCATCGATAATCTACCATACAAGCACAGGAAAGAATAGTTTGTATTTCAAACAGTATAGTCTGATCATACTTGAAGGACTTATAACCTTTTAGATACCCATATTTCAACTCATTCAGGTACATTAAGTGATATCTGGCTCCGCAAATATATATATATATATATATATATATATATATATATATATATATATATATATATATATATATATATATATATATATATATATATATATATATATATATATATAAAACGAATTTTGATATGTTGCATGTAAATAACATGGATGATATTCAAAATAGCCTAGCATCGCACTCAACATTTATTATTTATTATTTTACATTATTTTTAATATTAATCGTTATTTACATGCAGTAAATTATTAAAATACTTTGTGTTTGCACTTACAGAGCCAGATGTCTTTTGATATACCTGAAATGAGGTGAATTATATGACTTTGAATAATCATAGATCGTTCGATCATGATGTCACTATATTGTTTGCTACAAGCTTGTCTTTTCCTGTGCTTGTATGTTAAATTATCGATGCAAATGACTGAGTTGTTTTTCGTATACATAAACATTCAAATATATTTTATGAAATATAAGCTTGAATGTCTATCACTCAATTGATTTTCACCTATTCACGAACTAGAAACGTAAAGGTGCCACATCCATCAAAAAATTCCCGCTTTGTTGGTGGACAGATGGAATGAAACAGACTATAGTACCGACACCAACAACTGAACAGTACCAGCAAACCTTGTCAGCCCTGCAGGTATGCAATTGCTCAATACTATTTACTTAAAACATTTTTCTGATAGCAACCCCATATTTTCAGAGTACAAGTTTAGATATGCGGTCCCGCCCAATCGCTCCATTTCCTTGGTATATCCATACTTGTTTTTACCTTAAAAAACAGTAGAGAGGTAAAAATTAGTTTGATCCAGACTCAGACTCCAAAGAGAGGAAAAATATAGTCAAGGGCTCTCTGTCACCTGCCCTGACTGCAAGGATGAAGCAGCAAGCATGGGATGAGACAGCAACTCTCATCAACACATCCCATCCCATGGCAAGGGCAAGGCAAGGGCAATGGCAAGGGCCGAATGTGAAAAACGGTGGTACACCGTTCAGTCCAAAGACAAAGAGCGCATTAGCAGCTATAAAAAGGGAGTGGTAGGAACTGGTGAGTGAACTTTTAGCTAAATATGTCGTCTGAAATGTCTGAAATCTGGCTGGTTTGGTCATATTGGACAGGATTTCACCATTGTGAGTAGCTCATACGCTTCTTAGGAGTCCTTGTCCACGACTCATAACGTATCGACGTGCTACGACTACTCACAGCTCATTGCAAACTTTTCTGCATCACTTATACGGCTTAAGAGCTCCTCTTACAAGGTTTATGAGCTGCATCTACCTCATAACAGACTTATGATCTTTTCTGCATACCGGCTCAGGTTGCCACGCCCTCTTTTATTCTACCAGTTTTGATTGGCCAAGTGGCTATTTTTTTCACACTGTCGCAGTTTAAACGGGTTTATGTAAGAAATCATTTATATTGTTAATTTACTGTTATATGACACCACTCTGAAGAAAATTTACTCACAATGTTCAAGGTAACTCAAGGTAAATGGACCAGTTATGAAACTTTTTCACTGGGAAATATTGGCTACTGGTTTGATATCTAGAAACTCGTGCTAAATAAGATTCTTCTTTTACAGGTACTTGGAAGTTCAACGAGTACTTGAAGTGTTTAACATAACATTTGGCAATGGTTACGTAAGGATGGAGTATGCTGCTCTACTGGATCTTTATCTACTATATGCTGTGGGATTCATTGTATTTTTCACTACCGTCAAGTTCATCAAACTCCTGCAGTTCAACAAACGAATAAACCTTTTGGGGCTGACCCTGTCACATTGTTGGGATGACCTTCAGGTGTTCTTCCTTACTTTTGGTGTTATATTCTTCTCTTTCACGACTCTCTTCTTTACAATTTTTAATCTCCAGCTGGAGGAGTTTGCAAGTTTATTGGCAGCATTGCAGATGAGTTTTGCAATGATGCTTGGAAAGTTTGACTTTGAAAAGATGACCATGGCAAACAGTCTTTCCCCAGTGATGTTTTTTGTATTCTCCCTGAGTACCACCATGATTCTCATCAATCTGATGCTCACTATAATTATTAGGACATTTACAAAAATCAAGAATGACCTCAAAAACAAACCGAACAAGTACGACATCATAGACTACGTCACTAACAAGACAATGATTTTGCTGAACCTCCGGACAGAGAAGCCACTTCCGAGGGTTTCTCCGCCTGTCCTCGACAACACAGCATCCCAAACTCAAGACACCTCGGCCAGCACAGAATTTCCGGAAAAGGTGGACGTCCTCCTTGCCTATATCAACGAGATGTACTTCAATGGCAAGATGGATTTATCCGATCCCTACAACAAAAAGTCTATGATGGGAGGGAAATCAGCCAAGTTATATGGGAAAAGTTCTGGAATTTAATAAAACTGTAAACTCTGCAATTTAAGACATAAGCGGATGCAATATCATTTGAGAAGACTAATCATAAGCAAAGGTAAAGAAGAAAAAGTTTTTTTTAGTTTTGGAGATACTGTCAGGATTTTACAACGAATAGAAGTGTAATTGGCGACAATCCATATTCTGTTTTAGGAACAGGGAGAGGAGTAACCCATTTTCATTGTTTCCTAGACTCCCATGTATACACACGGCTCTAATGCATATATGTTCTAGATGTGTTCACCGTGCTACCGTGATTCCGTGATTTAGTGTTCACCGTGCTACCGTGATTTAGTGTTCACCGTGCTCCCGTGATTTAGTGATCACCGTGATTCCGTGATTTAGTGTTCACCGTGCTACCGTGATTTAGTGCTCACCGTGATTCCGTGATTTAGTGTTCACCGTGCTCCCGTGATTAAGTGTTCACCGTGCTCCCGTGATTTAGTGTTCACCGTGCTCCCGTGATTAAGTGTTCACCGTGCTCCCGTGATTTAGTGTTCACCGTGCTCCCGTGATTAAGTGTTCACCGTGCTCCCGTGATTTAGTGTTCACCGTGCTCCCGTGATTAAGTGTTCACCGTGCTACCGTGATTTAGTGTTCACCGTGATTCCGTGATTTAGTGTTCACCGTGATTCCGTGATTTAGTGTTCACCGTGATTCCGTGATTTAGTGTTCACCGTGCTACCGTGATTTAGTGTTCACCGTGATTCCGTGCTTTAGTGTTAACCGTGATTCCGTGATTCAGTGCTCACCGTGATTCCGTGATTCCGTGATTCAGTGCTCACCGTGATTCCTTGAATTAGTGTTCACCGTGATTCCGTGATTTAGTGTTCACCGTAATTCCGTGATTTAGTGTTCACCGTAATTCCGTGATTTAGTGTTCACCGTAGTCCCGTGATTTAGTGTTCACCGTAATTCCGTGATTTAGTGTTCACCGTAATTCCGTGATTTAGTGTTCACCGTAATTCCGTGATTTAGTGTTCACCGTAATTCCGTGATTTAGTGTTCATCGTAATTCCGTGATTTAGTGTTCACCGTAATTCCGTGATTTAGTGTTCATCGTAATTCCGTGATTTAGTGTTCATCGTAATTCCGTGATTTAGTGTTCACCGTAATTCCGTGATTTAGTGTTCACCGTGATTCCGTGATTTAGTGTTCACCGTAATTCCGTGATTTAGTGTTCACCGTAATTCCGTGATTTAGTGTTCACCGTGATTCCGTGATTTAGTGTTCACCGTGATTCCGTGATTTAGTGTTCACCGTAATTCCGTGATTTAGTGTTCACCATAATTCCGTGATTTAGTGTTCACCATAATTCCGTGATTTAGTGTTCACCGTAATTCCGTGATTTAGTGTTCACCGCAATTCCGTGATTTAGTGTTCACCATAATTCCGTGATTTAGTGTTCACCATAATTCCGTGATTTAGTGTTCACCGTAATTCCGTGATTTAGTGTTCACCGTGCTACCGTGATTTAGTGTTCACCGTAATTCCGTGATTTAGTGTTCACCGTAATTCCGTGATTTAGTGTTCACCGTAATTCCGTGATTTAGTGTTCACCGTGCTACTGTGATTTAGTGTTCACCGTAATTCCGTGATTTAGTGTTCACCGTGCTACTGTGATTTAGTGTTCACCGTAATTCCGTGATTTAGTGTTCACCGTAATTCCGTGATTTAGTGTTCACCGTAATTCCGTGATTTAGTGTTCACCGTGCTACCGTGATTTAGTGTTCACCGTGCTACCGTGATTTAGTGTTCACCGTAATTCCGTGATTTAGTGTTCACCGTAATTCCGTGATTTAGTGTTCACCGTAATTCCGTGATTTAGTGTTCACCGTGCTACCGTGATTTAGTGTTCACCGTGCTACCGTGATTTAGTGTTCACCGTGCTACCGTGATTTAGTGTTCACCGTGCTCCCGTGATTTAGTGTTCACCGTGCTACCGTGATTTAGTGTTCACCGTGCTACCGTGATTTAGTGTTCACCGTTCTACCGTGATTTAGTGTTCACCGTGCCGTGATTTAGTGTTCACCCGTGATGTAGTGTTCACCGTGCTACCGTGATTTAGTGTTCACCGTGCTACCGTGATTTAGTGTTCACCGTGCTACCGTGATTTAGTGTTCACCGTGCTACCGTGATTTAGTGTTCACCGTGCTACCGTGATTTAGTGTTCACCGTGCTACCGTGATTTAGTGTTCACCGTGCTACCGTGATTTAGTGTTCACCGTGCTACCGTGATTTAGTGTTCACCGTGCTACCGTGATTTAGTGTTCACCGTGCTACCGTGATTTAGTGTTCACCGTGCTACCGTGATTTAGTGTTCACCGTAATTCCGTGATTTAGTGTTCACCGTGCTACCGTGATTTAGTGTTCACCGTGCTACCGTGATTTAGTGTTCACCGTGCTACCGTGATTTAGTGTTCACCGTGCTACCGTGATTTAGTGTTCACCATGCTACCGTGATTTAGTGTTCACCGTAATTCCTTGATTTAGTGTTCACCGTGCTACTGTGATTTAGTGTTCACCGTAATTCCGTGATTTAGTGTTCACCGTGCTACCGTGATTTAGTGTTCACCGTGCTACCGTGATTTAGTGTTCACCGTAATTCCGTGATTTAGTGTTCACCGTGCTACCGTGATTTAGTGTTCACCGTGCTACCGTGATTTAGTGTCACCGTGCTACCGTGATTTAGTGTTCACCGTAATTCCGTGATTTAGTGTTCACCGTGCTCCCGTGATTTAGTGTTCACTGTGCTACCGTGATTTAGTGTTCACCGCAATTCCGTGATTTAGTGTTCACCGTGCTACCGTGATTTAGTGTTCACTGTGCTACCGTGATTTAGTGTTCACCGTGCTACCGTGATTTAGTGTTCACCGCAATTCCGTGATTTAGTGTTCACCGTGCTACCGTGATTTAGTGTTCACTGTGCTACCGTGATTTAGTGTCACCGTAATTCCGTGATTTAGTGTTCACCGTGCTACCGTGATTTAGTGTTCACCGTAATTCCGTGATTTAGTGTTCACCGTGCTACCGTGATTTAGTGTTCACCAAGTGTGTTGTGCAATCTTTATACGTCATCGAGGATTTTAACTGTAACTGGTATTACTTGAAGAGGCTGTACATCGTTCATCGGTAACTTCATCGTCGCTTCACTGCTGAGCAGACATCACCGCCGCTGTGGGACGATAAGTGTACCTGTCACAGGGCAACAAAATTTAGTATTTCAACAACACAAACCCGAGTGATACATTATTACTTATTATAGCGAGTATTTTATTTATTTTATTACTATAGTAAACGGTCAGATCACAACTCACTGTATTTTCTTGTTCGTTGCCAATTGCCAATCGTTCCTGACCCCCGACCTATTTATTCCCAGGGGTATAATTATTCCCGGTACCGCCCGTTAAGTCCGAAATTTTCCGGGATTAGTGGGGTCGGCTAATCTGTTCACCGGCACTCCCTCACCAAGACAGTCAGGTGTACGCGGTCAGTTTCTCAGGTGTTCACACACCCGCCCATATCCCACAGCCACCGAGGGCTTAACGAAGGAAGCCACCCGGCACTCCTTAAATAATCCTAAAATTGCCAGGGTCAACACAGGTGTTTCTGTTTTAATCACCTTCCCTATTCCTCTTTCTCCGCCCATACCCATATTTATTCCTCCTCCTCCTCCTTTAACTATTTCCTCCTCCTCCTCCTCTAACTCCTCCTCCCTCTCTAACTATTTCCTCCTCCTCCTTTAACTAAACAAGCCTCTCTGCCGTCCAACTAATTACCCCCCGCGGGACTCGACCCGACCCCTACTTAACTCCATTCAGGTGTTCAGTAGAACTCCTTCCTGGTATTCAGCAAGCCACCCACGGGTTTCTAAATATATCGTAACTGTAAAGTTTTCTTGCTACAGAAATAAAATAAAGGAATTGTAACCATACCCAAATATTTCACCTGCCATAAAAATAGACAAACAGGACGCAGAGAGTTACGACTCCGTCTATGTGGAAATAATCACGAATAATAAGAAACTAACACTGGCACCGTATACAGGCCTCCAAAATAACTGGCAACCGACGACACTGCCCTGTACGAAGAGCTTCACTCTTTAACACAAAGCAAAGAAGCAATAATAATTGGAGACTTTAATTGCCCTAACATTGACTGGGGACTGATGACTGGAGATCAAGTGGGTAACAGGCTTATAGATATGGTGGAGGATTCGTTCCTCACTAAAGTTGTAACTCAACCGACAAGAGAAAACAATCTGCTGGATCTGGTATTAGTAAGCGACCCCGACCTCATTCGCGACTGTGAAGTTGGTGAAAAAATTAATGGTTGCGATCACCACTTAATCCGTTTCAGTGTCAACATAAGTCACAAACTCGTAGACAATCCGTCAGTGATACCAGCCTGGGCCCGTATCCTCGTCAACTATTAATACTAAACTTGGTATTAATTTTCGACTTTAGTATTAACTTCACTCTCAAAGTGTATCATCACCAACTATTAGCCTAATCCCTACTATTAACTTCGGTATTAACTTGGGAGTGCTAGCGAGGACTTCTAAACACTTAATAGGAAAGTTAATAGTAAATCTCAGACCCAGACCCATATCAAAATGGCCGCCGGAGCTCCTCGCCCAGCCCACCTCCGCAATTTAGAGTCCGAAAGGACTCTTTGGAACTGTATAACGATTGTGAACTCGTCAAGAGATACATATTAGACCGTGCAGGAATGGAATATGTGACTGATTTGGTGAGAAGAGAGCTACAAGATCCAGTTCAAAGGGAGCATTCCCTCACCCCGGGGTTGAAAGTGATTTTGACTTAAAGATACTTGGCTACAGGAAAAATGCTGCAGTGTTCAAGTGATGAGTTTGGGGTAAGCTAGAGTAGTGTAAGCAGGGTGATTGCGGAAACTCTGGCCGCCCTCAGTGCCCCATAGGTAGTCGGGAGGTTTATCCAGTCTCCCCTTGATAGGACGGAGATCCGTGAAGAGCAAGCAGAATTTTACCAACTTGCCGGTGTTGTGGGAGTGATAGACTGCAACCATGTGAAAATAATGGCACCAAAGGAAAACGAAGCAGTTTATGTGAACAGAAAAAAAACTTACATAACTTGAACATACAATTAGTGTTTGATGCCTTTGTTATTGATTAAAATGTGAAATATTTTAGTTAAGGAAAACGAAACATGGGAAGAAAAAAAACGTTTATTTGTAGCAGAAAGGTACACACATGCAAATGAAAAAGATGACATTAAAATTGCATTAAAATGTAATTTAAAATATGATTAATAATTATTGTTGCTTTAAAATCAAGTTAGAAAAATAAATTAGTCCTGCCGGTCATTCGTATGGAGATAATGGTGGTAAGAAAGCTTGTTAGTGACGTCTGCGAGTGTGAGGAAGGAGGAACGAAAGGTCGAGGTGACCACATCGCGTACATCATGACTTATGTGTGAAGTAAAACGAGGTTACTTGGTTTCTGTTTACAAAGTTCCAAGTGGAAAAACAACTTTATTGTGAATTCAGTGTATACTTTTCTGGAGTACTGTGTTTACTGAGTGAATTGGTGACCAATCTGTTGCTATTTGTGTCTTGCTTGAAGATATTCATCATTGCATTCAAAGCTATGTTATTAATGTGCAATAGTCGTCATAACAAAATACGTAGTAATTAATTATATATGTCAAACTATTTATTTTCATGAAATCATGGTATGACCACTGAAAAACATAGCTTTTTTTTATCTTGGCTCCATTACAAATTCAGTATATAATTACTCATATATTCAATAAAGTAATAGAATCCAGTTTTCAGCATCTTTTATTATTATACCAATATTCTAAGCACTCAGCTTGCAAACATGCTTAGGTTTATGTTGTCAGCTTGGGTCGGACTTAGGTGAACACTTTACCAAGTGACCTAAGATTACTCAATGCTACCAAAGCTATGGTATTAACGTACAATGGTCATCATACCAAAATACGTAGTAATTAATTATATATGCCAACCTATTTATTTTCATGAGATCATGGTATGACCACTGAAAAATATAGCAATTCTATCTTGGCTCCATTACAAATTCAGTATATAATTACTCATATATTCAATAAAGTAGTGGAATCCAGTTTTCAGCATCTTTTATTATTATGCCAATATTCTAAACACTCAGCATGCAAACACGCTTAGGTTTATGCTGTCAGCTTGGGTCGGACTTAGGTGAACACTTTAACAAGTGACCTAAGATTACTCAATGCTACCATATAGGTATACTACATCTTTGATTGTGAGTGCATCAGAGAGCACTGGAGAGCAGCATGAGTCTAATTAGGTGCTAATGAATATCCTGCCTGCATCACAGACTACATAAAATGATAATATGATCGGTGCCTAAAGGTGTTATAAGCTATATATATATATATATATATATATATATATATATATATATATATATATATATATATATATATATATATATATGTATATATATATATATATCTCCCACTTTTGAAGTCCAAATGACGCCCCTGATTGTAACAAAGTATCTTGTAACACCACGACTGGGTGCCGGTGCAAATCTCCTCATTTAACACCGATAAATTAATCTAGGCTCAAAGGAACTTAGAAAAATCCATGTTAGAGAGTGCTGGCTGTGGGGATTGAACCAGTGACCTTCGACATACAAAGCCATGTCTCTGTCAGTCGAGCCAATAAAGGTAAAGGTAAAGTTGGGGCATACGCTGTAGCAGCGCGTGGCCTCGGTGCTCATCTCCGTAACATTGGCCCTTGAGCCTGTGGTGGGAGGGAGCCCATTACCCGGGGACACAGGGCCAGTGTGACATCCGGGTTACCACAGTTTCCCCAGGTTTCCCCAGGTAGCCATTTATCGACCAACCCGAGAGGGAGGATGAACAGCTGGGTGAGCTGCACGCCGACTGCCCGGGCCAGGATTCGAACCCGGGCCCGCGTAGAAGCCAGGCATGGTGACCACTATACCACGGAGGCGTATTGGAGCCCAATCTCAAGTGAACCCACTCACAATGGCACACATTTTTTTTCTGGTAAATTTTGTGCTTCGAATGAATTTGCTAACCATTTCTGTCGAAAAACGGCAGAGATTTTTTTTCACCCCTTCCACTCTAACCTCCTCAGTAATAAAAAAAAGTGATAAAATCATAGCCTTGAGGCAGTAATAATCAGCCCCAGCATTAAAAAAGTATACTGCTGCCCTATGAAAGGCATCTCTTAACTCCGATGAAGTAGGTGGTGACTGTGGTGGAGCAGCTTCATTGTCATCCTTGCAGTGGCAGGTGTCATTGGGCCAGCAGATGATGAAGCAGTGGCAGGTGTCATTGGGCCAGCAGATGATGAAGCAGTGGCTGGTGTCATAGGGCCAGCAGATGTTGAAGCAGTGGCTGTTGCCGGAGCAGCTGATGGTATCTTTTCCACAAGTAATGAACAATGTGCTGGGATATATAGCAGCGAGGCTGAAAAAAAGTGTCATATATTAGTCAAGATTAATGCTTGTAATTTAACCCCTTAACTTCGGATTTCCTACAAGAAAACATCACCAAACTACAGAAATGGAACAAAAAGTAGCTGCTACAATTCATTGAAGAAAATGAAGTCTTGCACCTTGGGAGGGGGTATCCAGCATACCAATGCCACATGGGAAACGTTCCACTATCCACCGCAGAGGCAGAGAAAGACCTGGGACTACTATGTTACCAGGCAACCAGTGAAAGCCAAATCCATGCCAATCGTAGCGGACGGGTTAAATAGGTAGGTACGTAGTTGAAGAAAAAGGGTCTTAAAGGTGAAATATTACTTATTAACAGAATTCCACTATTTGTTATTAGTTGTCAAGTAATTGACTGATAAAGTGTGTATCTACAAAGAATATGAATTCAAGAGTGATTAATAAATTGTTTTAACGAGAATATAAAAGTTTTTGCCAAAAACATACAGGCCAGTCAATATTTCACTGCTGCCTGACTGCTGCTGCTGTTGCTGCTGTCCTATCCCTAGCACATCATCAGCTGTGTCAATGCTGAATGGTTCTGGTACCCCTTCAAATACATGAGACGAGCAGCCTATGATGTCATACACAAGTGTATCTACCACAGTTAATGTCATAGTTATATAGGCAGGCGCCTTTGTATCTGTGGTGCCACACGTGTGGGGTACTCAGGTGCTGGGGGAAATGTCATTGTTATGAAGGGGCAGGGGTAAACCAGTGTATGCTGTGAGGCCTTGGTGTGGAAGTTCCCTGTCTGAACTGTGCGCCTAATCCCCCATACAGTGAGGGCCGTTTTTTACTCCCTCAGGGGCTGTGCAGCTGAGAGAGTGGTGTACATGAGTGTGAATGTGTGCGTGAGTGTGTGCCTGTCTTGGCTGAAACCCTTCATTGGGGAAGACAGCCAAAAGGTATTTAGATAGACTGATAGTCAGACAGATGAACATTAAAAAAAATTTCTATATCAAATATGCAATTCACTGCTATGAACTTATTAACTTTAAGCTGAAATAAAGGCATTGTGGCCAGTATAGCTGCATTCTGTGAGCACATAAAAAAACTAACTTATATAAGTTTTACATTTAAAAACATAACAACTAAAAAAAATTACCAGTCTGCCGCTGCTCATTCTTGTACTTGGCAATGCGAGGCTTTGAATTTTGTTGTACGTTGTACCAACGCCTCTCACAGTCATCCTGCGTACGGGGTCCACTCCCAGGGAAGGCACTGTCAGGGTATACATGTGAAGCAAGTTTCTTAATCGTTTCACTGTGGCATGCTATTTATTTCCCATACCTTCTACAATAACATTTAATACATGCTGTGATGAAAAGCTAAATCAGTACCAGTATTTTTTTTACATGCATCATAAGACATTAACTTTTTAGTTGTTATGAACATGGCCATAAATACTACTTTTCATTACCTACTTTTCTAAAATGTTTTTCTCTAAGTAGGATGATATTACACAATACAGCTATACAAAAAATTTCAAAGCATTGATCTTAATTCCATTCTTTTGAGTACTTCTCACCATAAACTGTTTGACCAACGCTATCAAAATAATATTTTAATCTTACTTTACCATTCATCATATCTACCTATTCCGAGATAGTCTTAACATAAAATACTTGTAAAAGTGTTGAGAGTCTGGCATGCCCCCCCCATGCTCCTGCCTAACGAATTTATTAGACTTCTTCCAAGGTATATATAAGAACTGGGATGCCCACATCCCCAGTGATGTTATATACCTGGACTTTCAGAAAGCCTTCGACAAGGTACCGCACGAGCGACTCCTTAAGAAACGGCACTCAGCGGGCATTGGAGCCAATCTGATCGCGTGGATAAGAGATTGGCTCACCGACAGAAAACAACGAGTACTACTAAACGGACAGCCTTCCGATTGGCTTCCAGTCACTAGTGGAGTGTCTCAAGGGTTAGTGCTGTGACCCATTCTCTTCATCATATATATCAACGACCTCGAATCAGGACTGAAATCAACAATATCGAAATTTGCTGATGACACCAAGGTGGGTGGAAAGGCCCTCACAAAGACCGACTGCAAAATCATTCAGAAAGACCTCAATCACATTACTGAATGGTCGGAAAAATGGCAAATGTCCTTTGATGTTGACAAATGCAAAGTCATGCACATTGGGTCTAAAATAGTAACCACACATACATCATGAATGGGAAACCTCTGCAAGCGATGCAGGAGGAAAAAGATCTTGGAGTCACTATCAGCAGTGACCTGAAACACGCGAATCACTGTAAAAAAGCCTACAACATAGCCAACACTATGCTCGGGTTCATCGCGAGGAACTTCGAGTGTAAACGCCAGACGTGATGCTATCCTTGTATAATTCCATGGTAAGACCGCACCTCGAGTATGCAGTACAGTTCTGGTCTCCTAATTACAGAAAGGACATTGATTTACTGGAAAGGATTCAACGACGCGCCACAAAGATTATACCAACCGTAAGGGCTCAACCGTACGAGGAACGACTCAAGCGACTCAATCTCTTTACATTGGAGAAAAGACTCCAGCGAGGGGATATGATTCAAGTCTTCAAGTAACTGAAAAAATTCAATAACGTCGATTACTCCAAATTCTTTGAACTGCAAACCAACCTAAGAACTAGAAATAACGGTTTACCCATTCAGACTAGTCGATGTAACACAGACATCGGAAGGAGTTTCTTTTCAAACCCAGTCATCCGTCACTGGAACAATCTTCCTTCAGAAGTAGTAAATGCGAATACCATCAACTCCTTCAAATATAGAATCGACCGTCACTTCGCTGCGTCAGGAGTGAACTGAATATTGAGGTGCTTTCATCTGCTCCTCAATATCGAAGTGCTTTTCATCTGCTCCTCAATGTCGAGGTGCTTTCATCTGCTCCCCAGGCCCCAAGTGGCTATCGAGCAGATTAAATCACCAAAGCGGGCAACCTCGTAATGAGCCAATAGGCTTTCTGTTGCCTGCATTTCCATGTTTCCATGTTTCACCTGTGCCTTTTATGGCAACATTACTGCTATTGTGTTGCATTTAGAAGGGAAGTAACCGGCTTTGCAATTTGAATATTTCACTTTCCTGCTTTTTAATTTTAGCCAGATTTACCATTGGCACAAGAGCCCTGTGAATTTTATTTGTTTAATTTTAATAGCACTGACTTGATGAGTTGTGAAGGAAATGTAGAGGCACGTATGTTATCATTGAATATTATAATCTTGAGTGTACTTTGGCTGCTTCTGTATCTTTCTTCGAGCAAGTTGCAAGCCTACGGGATACATTTGTTGAGTCAGTCCACATTCACTATTACATCGTATGACTTCTTAAAGAGTTGAAAATGGATTGGACATCATTCAGTCTTAAGTAAGATTAGAGCATCGTGCCAACAGCCGCCTTGTTCAATCAATCAATCAACAGGGGCATACACCGGGGGGCACATCGCCTCGCCCACCCTTCGACGCTAAGTGCGGGGATCACCCTTCCCTTCCTGAGTACCTCCTGGGAGGATCTGACTTGCTCAATCCACGAACTATGTAGGCGTCCCCTTGACCTCCTCCACTCAGGATTATCTCTTACAGAGACGAACTTGATAAGCAGGGTCGGCTTCAGGATTGCGTGACACATGCCCGTATAGCCGGAATTGGCACTGGCGGACTATAAAAGTAATAAATGTCGAATAACTCTCACGGAGTAGTCGCCGGTTTGATACAGTCATTCCAGCGATATCCCATGATTCTGCATAGACACTTATTACCAAAGGCATCCATCCGCTTCTCTAAGTCCCTATTTAGTGTCCAAGTCTCACAACCAATACTTAATATGCACTTAATATATATACATATAATATATGAATAAAAAGTTATATTTAATTGAATTTCTGCTTGACATACCTCATTTTTTTCCTGCATAATTTCGTACAGTGACCTCATACGTTTCTAGTGTCCCATACACATATGATCTTTACAATATTTCCCCATATGGCTTATCTCAAGCTTAGCACCGCTTTTTTTTTTTTTTCACAAGAAAGGAAGCAGCTCAAGATGTGTAGAAAAAAAAGTCCGCTATACGCTGCTCCTAGAAAAAGATAAAAGTAAAGAGTGACCAAAAGAGAGGTTAATTTCCGGTTGATAGGTGTCTTGATACTATCCTTTTGAGGGGTCAAGTCATAGGCATGAGGAAATACAGATGAAGGAAGGCTGTTACAGAGTTTACCAGTGAAGGGGATGAAAGGATGAAGATGCTGGTTAACTTTTGCATAAGGGGTTTGGACAGTATAGGGATGGGCTAGAGTAGTAAGTCGAGTGCAGTTGGGCCGCGGGAAGGGGAGGGGAGGCATGCAGTTAGCAAGTTCAGAATAGCAGTCGGCATAAATATCGATAGAAGATGGAAAGAGATGCAGCATTGCGCCGTAATTTAAGAGGTAGAAAACTGCTAGTAAGAGGAGGAGAGTTGATGAGACGAAGAGCATCTGACTCCATTCTGTCTAGTTGAGCTGTGTGTTTGGATTCCCCCCAACATATGGGATGCATACTTCATACGAGGACGGACATGGGCCCTGAATATGGACAGCATCTGTGGAGGGGAGAAGAACTGGCGGAGACGATACAGAACCCCCAACCTCGCGGAACTTGATTTAGCAGAAGAGATGTAAAGTTTCCAGTTAAGATTTTTAATTAAGGATAGACCAAGGATGTTTAGTGTAGAAGAAGCTGATAGCAGAGTGTTGTTGAAGTATAGGGCATAGGTGTTTGGAAGATTATGTCGAATTGATAGGTGGTGATATTGAGTTTTTGAGGCATTAAAGGACAAGGAAATAAGAGTAAGATCTGAGGTCAAGCGTTCTGCAGCATCCAGCCTGGAATCACGTAATTTATGTGGGGAGGGTCTTCTGTTTAATGATGTTGAATAATGCAGAGTAGAGTCATCAGCATAGGAGTGGCTCGGACAGTTTGTTATTGAAAGAAGATCATCAGTGAATATCAGAAAGAGAGGTGGAGATAGGACAGAGCTCTGTTGCCGCCACTATTGAGAGGTTTAGGCAAAGAACAGTGACCGTCTGCCACAGCAGCGATAGAACGACCGGAAAGCAAACTGGAGATGAAAGTACAGGGAGAGGAATATAAACAATAAGAGGGAAGTTTGGAAAACAAAGACTTGTGCCAGACCCTGTCGAATGCTTTCGAAATGCTGCAGTTCTTCGAATTCTTTCTATTTTCCTGATATATTTATTTTTCTGTAGAGAGCACATGCAACTACATATTCTAAACAAATCGTCATGGTCAGTTAGCTTTTTTTGTCATTTCCTCATCCATGCAGTGGAGAACCACTTTTATGTTTCTCTTGTAATCCTTTAAATATATTTCCCAGGGGATAACTTTTTTTTTTTAAGTAACTCCTATTTTTTTTCTAAAGTGCTTTCTTAATTTGATCGCCTCCACTTTATGATGACAGCTAGATCTGTTTCCTTAGCTCACTTACAGTATATGTAATTCCACTACACACTTGTCAATAACTATAGAATATATCAATGTCTTATTGCACCCTTTGCACCCCTCTTCCTCTGGTCATTTACCCATTCTTCCATATCAGTTACGTAAATAAAATCATTAGTTTTTTTTATTAGTTTTTTTGTATTATTTATTCGAATGACCCCTGTGTGAAAATTCCATCGAACCCTTATTTTTCCAAATCCATGTACGGACAGTCAACTCAGCCTTCACTGTCCAGTAACACGTCGATTGCTCTTGTGTGGAAACTCGCAAGATCCTCCTCCTGTGAAGTTTGTGGGGGACATTCAACTTTTTTTTAAATGTTTCATCCATAAATCTTTAATTATAATTAAAGATATAACCTGTGTGAGACTATAATTATAGTCTCACACAGGTTATATCCAGTATTTGTCAGTGACAGTGGTCAGCATTTCATTGGTTTTTCGTTGTTTCCTTCCTTGTATACTGATATTATTTTTTGCACATGTCCAGCCAAGCGCCACCTTACCTTCCAATGAGCTCACAAAATATTTCGGTATATTGTCTGCCACATTTAATCTCCCAGTGAGCTCAAAAACATTTATGTATATTATCTGCCACCCTTGATATCCCAGTGAGCTCACAAAACATTTCAGTATATTATCTGCCACACTCGAGGGGACCCTCCGCCTGTGAAATCCGATAACTTCGAGGACATCACTTTTTGAGAAAAAAATACTTAAGACAACTCTACCATTTAACCATACTCTATGAAAGTTTCAGGTGTCTACGACAAAATTTTCCCTTCCGCCCCCCAAAAAGCTATCATGGGTATCTTTCAGTAATCCTCCCTCTGCCTACCCCAGTTTTCTATTTTACGGCATTATTTATAGCATTTCACATTATATAGGATTTTGTTTACTTAATTTTGTGATGTTTCTGAAAAAAATATACCACTGTTCCTGATATGGCATCATCCCTTGAGGAGAGCGCTTAGCTTCTGAGCTGCTCGCCCTATTGGGCGGTATCGGAGAAAACGGCCGTTTTCTCAAAACTACGTTTTTCGTATTTGAGGTGACAGTCCTCCCTTAGTTTCTACGAAAAAGAGTAACAGCCGGAGGGTCCCCTCAATCCCCCAGGGAGCTCACAAAACATTTCAGTATATTGTCTGCCACATTTCATCTTCCAGTGGGCTCACAAAACATTTCACTATATTGTCTGCCACATTTAATCTTCCAGTGGGCTCACAAAACATTTCAGTATATTGTCTGCCACATTTAATCTCCTAGTGAGCTCACCAAACATTTCAGTATTTTGTCTGCCACAATTTTCTCAGAGTGAGCTAAAAAAACATTTGAGAATATTATCTGCTAGTTGATCCTTACACTCTTTCAATAATCAGTTTGAAGACCCATTATAGCTTGAAGTCTTTGCATTGCCCGGAAATCCTCTTCACTGTTTCTTAACCCGACCTCTGCCTGTCACGAAACTCACGAGAAATTAATCAAGACCCGGAAAGAGTTTTACCTGTGCCGGGGAAAGCCATTCTTAAAGCAGTCGGCCGGAGATACCCCAATCGCAGAGTGAGTTTGGGAGGCCTCCCTTGGGCGGGTCAAGCACTACACTTTCCTAACATCTTGATTTTCTAACGGATAGTTTACTTCTTGTACTTCCACTTTTATATACCTAAGTGCCTTTTCAATTAAAACCCTCTTCTGTTTGTTTCTTTGCCTCAACATACATTTCTTGATTGCTTCGTATTACCTTGACGTATCTACAGAATAGTTTTTATTATACTCTGCATTTCCCTAATATTTTTTCTCAAAGGTCCTTTCCTCCTTTGTGAATCCAACGTAGCCATTTATATATCCTATTTATCGTAGCTATTTCGCAACTTTTATTGAACCAGGCGGGGTTTTTTTTTTTTTTTTGGGGGGGGGGAGATGATTTTTTCCGGTCCCATACTCCCTATCTATCTGCGGGTATGTGGTCCCCGAGTTCAGACGTTCGGCTTTACCTCCGATACTTATCACACAAACACACCATATCCACACAGACATGTTATAGTAGGATATCAATGTATTATTATTATTTAATATCACCACGAATTAGGCATACAATTATTGTCAATGGAAAAACCCACGACAGATAGATCACGCCACCTTATAGGAATGTCGTCCGTCAGTGTTTACCGTCTCAGTTTTGTATACTTCGCACTCCGATGGTGCGTGGAGGTCACCTTGACATACGTGACCAATTGTAAGCCTAATTCGTGGTGATATTAAATAATAATAATACATTGATATCCTACTATAACAGGCCTTGCATGTATTGGAAAACGTCATTAACTCCGTCGCAACGGCAAATCAGCAGGTTATTAGCAACATGGTTGATGCAGCGCACGGTAGAGTCACACCTGCCTTGTTCCCTCTACACGATTTGAGAACGACTGTCCAGATCGGGTATCAAAATTATAGCCTAACGCCATTATTCACCCCGGACATGAGTCAATATTTTTACCCCTTGATTGAGTCCAGCCTCACCCCTGATGCCATAATCATTCATGTTCCATTTCAGACGGCGGACGTGTTTGAGGCACACGAAATTATCCCGTTCCCTTTTTCAGCAAAGGACAGTGTGTTAGCCCTGGACACGTCCCCGTCTCTTGTTCTAATCGCAAAGGATTTCGCTCTGTATTCAACGGGTAGCTACTCACTCTTGCAGTATTGCAAGGAGACGGTCTTCGGGCGATTCTATTGCTCTGCGTCTCTCTTTGCCTTCCTTCCAGTTCGGGGAGGGGTATGCGAGATCGCCCTCACCCGCGTGAACGCGTCTGACGCTCTTTTCCCTGTGCCCCTACAAGCAGCTAACACCAACGCCTGTTTTCCATAAGAACTTTCAGGGTCTGCATTATTTTTATTTCCCTGTCATTCTATGTATCGGTCATCTGCCCGGAGGGTACCACTTATCAACGGGTTACTGGTCACTATGCCATAGCGGAAGCATCCGCTCCACTAACATAACAACGTACCCGTCCCGGATCCGTCTGGTTTTCACGGCCAATATTTCCCATCGAGTGTTTCCTCTACGGTCTCTCGATGACATTCATTTCTCCAGCATCTCGTATGTGACTAATTCCCTTAATTCATTGTCTTTCGCAAACAAAACAGAGTTTGCGGAAACCCTGGAGGAAACGCTGCCTGATTATTTGCATCTCCCCAACCTGAACCCTGGATTTTTCGTACCAATGTTTCTGATGTTCGTCAGTCTCGTCGTCATGTGCTACCTTATTAGGAGGAACTCTGTCCTGCATGATTATTTGGTTGTGCAGACACGGCGACTGGATGCAGAGAGGCCACTGGCAAGGTAGTTTTTCCTTTTCTCAGACAAGTCAGGGGACAGAAACCTGGCTGCTCCTATACTTAACATTGTACTGTGTTTCACTACTGTATTTTTTTTTAGGAGCTAGATCAACGTTTCATTGTCTGTAACTATGCCAGTTGATAGCTTCTTATACATGTGTCCTTATATTTATCTTTTGAGAGGTTTCTTATGTTTCATGTCACACACGTTGTGGTTTCCCTCTCACTCTTTATATTATAACTCCACATCTGTTCTTACATAGCCAGTGTTTTAATGTAATTGTATCATAGGCAGTCTGCTTGACAAACTCCCGCTATGTATGTTCATGGTAACTAGACTGCTATTTAGATTTTTGTATATCGCGAGGTCGCGATCACTGGTAGGTGACCGAGCAGTGTTATAGTAGGATATCAATGTATTATTATTATTTAATATCACCACGAATTAGGCATACAATTGTCAATGGAAAAACCCACGACAGATAGATCACGCCACCTTATAGGAATGTCGTCCGTCAGTGTTTACCGTCTCAGTTTTGTATACTTCGCACTCCGATGGTGCGTGGAGGTCACCTTGACATACGTGACCAATTGTAACAATTATTTTCCAACCTGTAACTCGCCACTCCTTCACGAGAGTCCGACTGACACACAACGACAGTCGCTCTCGCTCCGTCGCTTCTTGTACATAAAGGCTACGAATATAATTCGCCTTAAGGAAGCTGAAGTCTTAATCAACACCCTTTAAACGCCCCCCGACAAGCCCGTTACAGACACACACACCATAACACCACGGGCCCGGCCAATCCATAGTGCAGGTGTTCTTAAAGTAGTGCCTCAATACCACCAGGGGGTATCGAAACTTGGGGATATCCAAAAGGGCATCCTGGAAAATATTGAATCTGACAGTTTGACAGTGAGGAAATATTTTGTGTAAGTATTATACTTTATTCATTTATTTACTGAAAATAAAAATTAATAGAGTCCATATAATTCAGCTGTTTCTTCATAGCCGTTCTGTTTTCTCTTTCTTACAGGTGTTGGAACCCACAGGTGGGCTCTAAAGGGAGACAACACACTGCTTGCACTTGCGACAATTGACTTAATATTCTGAGCCCAGACTCACTAACGCCTCGCAGATACGACAATCTTAAGTGGATCCAATATGGCGGAGATAAGAATGTCGTATCTTGCGATTCCCCAAAAAATCTTAAGTCAGCCATGTTTTGATTTTCCTGCCTTAACGTTGTTTCACACTCCCGCCGACAGACGGCGTAGTGTGTTGTTGACATATTTCGTTCAACCAATGGCAGCGCTCGATACGTACGTACTCTAGAGACAGTAGCCAATCACAGGAACCTCAACACCAGTGCAGGACGTGGCCCGTGACAGAGGCAGGCGATGTTGTCTTTCCCACCGGGAGTACGGAGATGAAGTGAGGAAGTTCAGGGCCCGTATCCTCGACAACTATTAATACTAAACTTGGTATTAACTTTCGACTTTAGTATTAACTTCACTCTCAAAGTGTATCCTCAACAACTATTAGCCTAATCCCTACTATTAACTTTGGTATTAACTTGGGAGTGCTGGCGAGGACTTCTAAACACTTAATAGTAAAGTTAATAGTGAATCCCAGACCCAGACCCATATCAAGATGGCCGCCGGACTTCCTCGCCTCCGCAATTTAGAGTTCGATAGGACTCTCTGGAACTGTATAACCATGGTGAACTTGTCAAGAGATACATATTAGACCGTGCAGGAATGGAGTATGTGACTGATTTGGTGAGAAGAGAGCTACAAGATCCAGTTCAAAGGGAGCATTCCCTCACCCCGGGGTTGAAAGTGATTTTGACTTAGATACTTGGCTACAAGAAAAATGCTGCAGTGTTCAAGTGATGAGTTTGGGGTAAGCCAGAGTAGTGTAACCAGGGTGATTGCGGAAACTCTGGCCGCCCTCAGTGCCCCGTAGGTAGTCGGGAGGTTTATCCAGTCTGCCCTTGATAGGGTGGAGATCCGTAAAAGCAAGCAGAATTTTACCAACTTGGCGGTGTTGTGGGAGTGATAGACTGCAACCGTGTGAAAATAATGGCACCAAAGGAAAACGAAGCAGTTTATATGAACAGAAAAAAACTACTTACATAGCTTGAACATACAATTAGTGTTTGATGCCTTTGTTATTGATTATAATGTGAAATATTTGAGTTAAGGAAAACAAAACATGGGAATTTTTTATTTATTTGTAGCAGAAAGGTATACACATGCAAATGAAAAAGATGACATTAAAATTGCATTAAAATGTAATTTAAAATATGATTTATAATTATTGTTGCTTTAAAATCAGGTTAGAAAACAAATTACTCCTGCCGGTTATTCGTATTGTGATAATGGTGGTAAGAAAGCTTGTTAGTGACGCCTGCGAGTGTGAGGAAGGAGGAACGAAAGGTCGAGGTGACCACATCGCGTACATCATGACTTATGTGTGAAGTAAAACGAGATTACTTGGTTTCTGTTTACAAAGTTCCAAGTGGAAAAACAACTTTATTGTGAATTCAGTGTATACTTTTCTGGAGTACTGTGTTTACTGAGTGAATTGGTGACCAATCTGTTGCTATTTGTGTCTTGCTTGAAGATATTCATCATTGGATTCAAAGCTATGTTATTAATGTGCAATAGTCGTCATAACAAAATACGTAGTAATTAATTATATATGTCAACCTATTTATTTTCATTAATCATGGTATGACCACTGAAAACATAGCTTTTTTTATCTTGGCTCCATTACAAATTCAGTATATAATTACTCATATATTAAATAAAGTAGTAGAATCCAGTTTTCAGCATCTTTTATTATTATGCCAATATTCTAAGCACTCAGCTTGCAAAGACGCTTAGGTTTATGTTGTCAGTTTGGGTCGGACTAAGGTTTATACTTTACCAAGTGACCTAAGATTACTCAATGCTAGCAAAGCTATGGTATTAACGTTCAATGGTCATCATATCAAAATACGTAGTAATTAATTATATATGTCAACCTATTTATTTTCATATCATGGTATGACCATTGAAAAACATAGCTTTTTCTTATCTTGACTCCATTACATATTCAGTATATAATTATTCATATATTCAATAAAGTAATGGAATCAAGTTTTCAAGATCTTTTATTATTATGCCAATATTCTAAACACTCAGCTTGCAAACACGCTTAGGTTTATGTTGTCAGCTTGGGTCGGACTTAGGTGAACACTTTAACAAGTGACCTAAGATTACTCAATGGTACCATATCACTGTAAAAATAAATGTTTTTGGGAAAACGCGATAACATGTTTTCCGCTGTTACACTTCTAAAACACAAATACGCGTATTTATATAAACAACCATGTTTTACTAAAAACAGGATGGTTTCATAAACATAGGTGTTCCATTATAAACACATGGTGTTTAATACCGTTTATTCAAAAACACAAAAAGCTGTTTATGGGTTTGTTACACTTCTAAAACACCTTTAGGTGTTTTAGAAGTGTTAATGTGTTTAAGTAAAAACACACAGTAGTTTATCTTAAAACATTTGTTTTGCATTAAACAACAGCATTGTTTCAACAAATTATTTTTGATTGCAATTACATCACTGTCAAGATTTTACTCATTAATAAGTAAAATTGTGACAATGATGTAATTGTAGTCATTAATAATTTACTGAAAAATTGCTTTAGTTAATACAAAATATGTTTTAAGATAACCTAATGTGGATATTTACTCACTCACATTAGTGCTAAAATAAACATTTATATGAAATTTGCAAAGAAGAGAGAGAGAGAGAGAGAGAGAGAGAGAGAGAGAGAGAGAGAGAGAGAGAGAGAGAGAGAGAGAGAGAGAGAGAGACTTTACTTCATTAGAATTTTAAATAACGTTCCGTTCAGGTAAACAAGAAAATAATAACTTATTTTATAGATCTACCCTTGAGTCAATTTTGATTTTTTCTATCTCTACTTGGTACAAAAGGCTAACTTTAGCAGACAAAAATAAACTGAACAAAATAGTTAAAAAAGCTAAAAAGTTAGGGGCATCAGTAACATTCACAGATATTCTATATCAAGAGGCAGCAATAAAACAAGTAGGAAAAATAATGCAGGATCAAACTCACCCTCTTAATAACTGTTATAACTTTTTAAGATCAGGACGAAGGCTGGCACTGCCATTGATTAAAACAGATCGCTACAGAAAATCTTTTGTCCCAAGCAGTATAGTGCTCTTTAACCATTTTTATCCACAAAAATAATTTTAATACCTTTTAAAAAAATTATGCTTTTATGTTTTTTATGTGTTATACTCTTATCTATGTAGAATACTTTTGGAGCCTGTTTTTGCTATAAAGAATTTCACTTGTATGCATTTATGTAGAACAATGTGACCAATAAATTATCTTATCTCTTTCTTATCTTAGAAGGATAGGGGGAGGAAGGAGGATGGAGGCAACTTACATTATGTGAATCCTCCTATGCTCTCAACAACCTTTCATACTGTGCTACAAAATGATTATAACCTGAAGACTTCTCCAAAGTGTATGGTTCATTTAACACATACTGTTGCAGGAATCCTAAAATCTGTGAATAAATCCTTGGATACCCTAAGTCAAATATGTAATATGTCCCAAGCAATAAGATTACTGCATCACACACATCATCACCTGTTTCACATGGAATTGTACATCCATCCCCAGTGATATATACATCCTTCAGGCTTTTATTTTCAACAGTCAAGATGATGTGAGGAGGAGACTTTTCAGCACTACTGAAGTCTTTATCTTGATCACCATACAATTCTCTTAGCAGGATAACTGGCTGAGACTTCACACCTCTTCCTCGTTTGAAGGAAATTTCATTTTCAATGTAGTGAATTACATCATATTCATGCAGTGAACTCTGGAATAGCAAGACACATGTGTTGAAGGTCATTCTATGAAGAGGTTCAAGAAAGCAAGAATTTGTCACTATTTAACAAAACTGACGAAACCATTCTAGATCAAACGAGAGGATAAGTGCGAAAGTTAAATATCAGAGTCTAAAGTACATTGATAAAGGGAGAGCTCAAATTCAAACATGAGGTAATTGAAACTGATTACAGCTTCTTAAGTAATTATAATTAATTACTCTTACATTTTATTAAGATCATAATCATGATTACTTTTGCAATTACATTAGCATCATTGCCCAGCAAACACATGACCTTAAAATGACGTCACCTCCTGGTCACCTTCTGGTCATATTCCAAGAATGACCATGAACCAATGTCAAGACGACGTTGCAGAGTGATGTTGTCATGGTTTAACCATGAACCAACGTCAAGATGACGGCGCAGAGTGACGTTGCATGACAACCATGAACCAACGTCAAGATGACATATGTATGCCTATTAAGCAACATGTTACCGGGTTATTCATCTGTAAGAGCCCAGGAGGGGAGGGATAAGAGAAGGCCAGAGGAGAAAGACGAAATTATAAACCTTTCCGCCTTTACCATTACCTCTTGCAATTCTATTTAATCAACATTTTCTAATTTTGTTTTCAAATGAAGCTTAGCCCACAGGAAGAGGAAGAGGAAGAGAGTAGCTCCGTTAACGCAAACAAATGCCTCCCAGAATATAGGCAGCCACAACATACTGTGAAAACATAAATACCCTCACCATTATTCCACATGTACACGCCATAAATAAATAAATAAATAAAGTAGACCTATGAAAGTCATTTTAAGCTTTAATTTAGGTACCTTGTTAATTTTAAGCATGTGGAAGATAAGTGCAATTATACTCGACCAATCGGGACGAGCCCTGTCCCGTGTGGCGGGCCGGCCAAGCCGCCAACAGCTGTGTTATCCCTGAGTGCCCTTACAATCTGCCTCGAATTGAAGTAAGTTCATGCCTTAACCCCACTTCCATTAACTCCTTCCACACAGGAGTAGCACATAGAACCATCACACTAGTTTTAAGTACCCACAGCACCACAGAAACATTGCGGGGAGAGGAGATATAAAGCCACATTCCAGGGTTTGTGTTTTGTGTTTTCTAGCAAACCAAAAGAAATATATTTTTCAAGTTCATTGAAATGGCTTGAACCTGGGTACTCTTGGGGCGTGAGGGTGTTGGGGAGAATTACTGGGCATGTATTAACCTGGCTTGTGTTAATTACGTAGGCAATGAGTGATTTGGCTGACTGATCCTGAAGAAGACGTGGTACTGGGGTGGGTGACCCTGGGGATGTTTAGCATATGTGTGAGAGAGAGAGAGAGAGAGAGAGAGAGAGAGAGAGAGAGAGAGAGAGAGAGAGAGAGAGAGAGAGAGAGAGAGAGAGAGAGAGAGAGAGAGAGAGAGCGAGGGAGGGAGGGAGGGAGGGTGGGTGGGTGTGTGTGTGTGTGTGTGTGTGTGTGTGTGTGTGTGTGTGTGTGTGTGTAACTTAGCAGGTTGGCCCACACCACTCAGGTTCCAAGTCATGAATACAGGCACACAACCAGCTGGTCAGGCTGTAATGATGCTGTGGTGGTTGTATTTCTGTGCTTGTGATGAAAGGTGTTTTGAACAGTTTGTCCTGTTAATGCATTTGGAGCAGGGGAATACACTTGTGTGACAATGCGTGTTGCCTTGTATGTATTCATAAAGGCTACTGACTGGTACAGCGTGAACTTTGTGCTTGAAGGTGTTGAGTGTGGGGGCTGATACTGTGTTTTGGAAAAGGGAATTCTGACTGGTATAATAATGATAATAATTGCAGCAGACTTGAATAAGTCAAGGGCTTTTTGTCCGCTCCTTACGTAAAAAGATTTTTAAAAAGTCAACTATTTAGAACCTAATTTAGTTTATAGACCACGTCATATTTTTTGTGCTTCCACATTTTGTCAAGATAATCTTTAAAGCTATTTAATGTATTAGTACATCACTTTGTGGGGCAGTGAATTCCAGTCATTGGAAGTGATGGGTCTGTTCGCTCCCAGTTATGCAAGCTTCTTATCATGCCCTCGCAATCTCGTTGTCCCAACCTCCGCAAGTAAACATGGCACATCATTCACATCATTCACGTATTTCTAAACTTATATCATATCACCCCAGTCTGTGGTATTTCATGCTTGGAATGTCCAGGGTTTTTAGTCGGTCGGCATATTTGGTGTTCTTGAGTGTGAGGACGAGCTTAGTCAGTATTTGAAGAATACTCTCAGATATACGTTTATCCTCCAATTTTGCTGGTTTCATACAATATGGCATATCATTCATTGTAAAACGAATCTGCTTTATTCTCTGATTGAATGCAAAATAAATCTTGCTTTGAGAAGAACCTGGTTGCCTGAGCCTGTATACTTCGCAGTTAACCGAACACAGTCATGTGTTCAGTTGGTTGCAAAGTCTATGGACTCAGGCTGCCAGATTTCTCAAAGTATAATTTGCATTTGACTGCAGAATAAAGTGATTTGTTTTATGATGGAAGAAGTATTTCCAAAGTATTTTGGTGAAGTTTATCCCATACTGCGTGATGCTTGCACTATAGACACCCCTAGGGCACCCAGAGGTCACCCCATGGGTCATATTTGGGTTGCATCCAGGTCATTCCTAGGTCATCTTTTGGTCATTCAAAGGTCATCTGGCGACGTCGCCGTGCGACGTCGTATTGATGTCGCTGGGAGTCTACAAGATGACGTCAAAGTGACGTCGTCCGACGACAAAAACGTGACCAAAAGGCACCGTCACCGTGACGCCAGGGTGACGTCATTGTGTTTCCAGGGTAGTAATACAGTGGACCTCCCAACTTGCCAAAGGTTAGAGTCTATTATATGCACCTTATGAACTATAAATTATAGTGAATGAAGAGTAGCTACACAAACAATATAAGGTATGCATTCCTACAAGGTGCAATCAAACGATTATTTGAATGTTACTCTATGAAAACTGGACGAGTCGCGACTCGCAGAAATATGTTTACCTTCCAATCCCCCCTGTAATTGCGATTGTAATCATGGTTAAAACATCATGTAATTGTAATCGATTAAAACAATTATACTGTAATTGTAATCGTAATTGTGAAAATATAAAGTAATCATTATTGATTACAAAACATAAGTAATCGCCCCATGTCTGCTCTAATTACAGTAGGGAAAAGTAAGTTCATTATGAGATATGAATATGAATGTTCAGTGTAAAGATGCTTCATTAAGTAATAGATCAATGGGGAATGGATGTAGCAAATGAATAGATAAAACATTTGGTATAGGTATGTGAAGAAAAATAGAAAGCAAGTAAAATTACTTACATGATGGTCAGTCTTGGGAACCTTCTTAATCAGTGTGTCACATATCTTGTTCAATTTAGTCTTCCAGCTTTCAGTGGTATCCTTGAGAAGTCTTTCCATCTCAGTTTTGATCTGTAAGCCAAAATAAAATTGTCAAGATCTACTTCAGAATGTGCATACAGTATAATTACTCCCTTCACACATGCATAACATGAAGGTTCCCAAATTCAAAAAATTGTTTTGTCTAGAACCTAGTAAAACTACCTCAGTTAAAAGCAGATCCTATTAGTTTTCATCTAATCACATAATACTGCATAAAAAATCTGAAATATTTTAGGCCTCCCACTGTATATTGCATCCTTTGATAGCACATTCTCCTTCTAAAGGGGGTATATGTAGCTAAATACAGTGATGTATACATTAAAGACACATAATGCAGTGTGGGTTTCAAATACATATGCAACATAAAACTACATCATTAGAAAAAAAAATACTTACAAAACTGCTCTTCCAGAAGCAAGGGAACTTCATCAATATTGGTGAGATGAGTCCACCAGGAAGTGTTGATATCCACTTTTGTCGGTTCACCATTGTAGCAGTTAAAAGCATATTTATATGCTCAGTGTTAAGATTTTTCTTTTTCATTTCCTGGCAAAGTTCTTTGGTGTGCCTCACGAATTCGTCTTCGGTCAGCTCACGTTCTTGATTCTCTATAGTGGTAAACTGCTTCCTACCCAAAGCAAATCTTTTGGGGCTGGATGAGCATGTTGTACATGAGGCATGCTCTTTCTCTTCTGTTTATAACGCTCAGTTCGAATGCTCTGACTGAGGGCCCTAGTAAACTGACTCTGAATCGAAACAAAAACATTTAAAGGATATAGGCCTATACAGTATCTAGTCTTGCGTTTAGAAGATATAGGCCTATACAGTATTGACCTCACATTTAAGTCTAAAATTTAAATTATTAATATGGATTTAGCACTTTATTTGGCACCTCAAACCTACAAGATTATCTATCTATTGATTACCAGATGCTTCAATCTGTAGAGGTGGCCACAGATGAGTCACCTCCATGCACTCCTATTCCCTGTCAACAGGCACCTTTCCTTTCACTCAACCCCACTCTTATTCATATACCTCTCAACATCTCTCCATCTCACTCGGTATACCTCTCCTTGCTGCCCCAGCACCTCACCATTGTATACCCTCCTAGTAACTCTCTCTTGCTCTACATACATTTCACATGCCCGAACCACCTCAAGGTGTTCGTTTTCACACTCTCCAGTACATTCAATCCCACACCATATTCCTTACGTACTTCCACATTCATCCTTCTGTCCCTCCATGTTATTTCACGTGCACCTCTCAAGTAACTCATGCCTTCCTGGTCAGTTTTATCATAGGCTTTCTCCACATCCATAAAAGGAGCATACAACTTTTGTACTTTCTCTATAGATACTTCTCCACTTACAATCTTTGCATAAGGCTTCAGCTATAGTTAGAGCATACCAGGGATGTTTTAAGCCAATTTCTATATTATAGTATTAGAGACAAGTTCTGCTTAAGAAAAATTTGACCTGGGCAAGATCCCTGTTCATTACATAAGCATACAAATGCCTATTGATAATAAATGGTAGCATACTACTATCACATTCTGGCTAAAGAGGTCCATGATATTCAATAAGCATACTGGTGAGATCCAGTAAATATCTACATGTACATATACCATTAAGGCAAGACTGAAAACACAACAGAGCTTACCCATGGAAACAAGCCTTCACGCTTGATGGATGGATAAGCAGACACCATCTTCATTCCAATTGCTTTGTATGTCCCCATAGGATTTGATTCAATCAAGGGATAAAACTTTAGATAATAATTTTTTGTCTCTTCAATCAGCTGTAGCCACACTTTTCGGGAACAGGTAGGCTCTAGTAGCATCGCTTTCGTCGCCCCTGACAGTTCAGGCAGAGGTGGATCTGTGAAATATTGTACTGGTATGGAGTATGGAGTGAGTAGGGTGGAAAATGGAGGGAGGGAAGAGCAAAAAGCACTGTAGATTATAATTATCTGTGCGGATGAATGAATGAGGAGGTCTGTGAAAGATGCAAAGGTATATAGATGTATTGGATGTGGTCTGTTGGACCACTAAGAGGTGGAGAAGTTACAGGAGTAGGTAAAGATGTAAGTTCTGGAGAGTGGTGTAGAGAAAACTAGGCAAGTATGATTTGGAATGAATGGATACAGTAGGTGAGTATGGTGTTTAAGGAAGAATCCAGCATGTGTAGATATGTTTGGGGTAAAGAGGTGAGGTAGAGGTCTGAAGAGGACAGCATGGTGGGTGGACTGGGTGAGAAAAGTGGTTGAAGGGAAGAGAGCATACAGGGAGCAGCTGGGAAGCAGAGGGAATGAGAACTTGGAAAGGCAGAAAAGAAAATTATTTGTGGAAATGGAGAACTGAATAGTGGGATGAGGATCTTGGGAGCAACTTGAGTGAGAAATGGAGCATAAGAAGCTGTTCTGAAAGGATTTGAAGGGAGTATGGGAAGGGAACATGGGAGTTGGTGAGGGTGTGAAGAATGAATGCAAACAAATCTGGCAACTGTAATGGTAAGTGAGGGGCAGGAACAGAATATATAAATACTTTCCACCCTTCCAAAATTGGTTAGTCCAAAGTTACCTTTGTTATAGGCACCAGTGCATCACCAATCTAATTACTATAATTCACAACTAGGGTCATAAACTAAAACTGCAACTTACGTTGTGGTATTCCATCACTTAATGGTCAATCTGACTCCTCTTCAAAATTTTGTGTAGGGGAGGTAGGAGGTGAAGGGGGAAGGGATAGGGTCTGATCACTGAATGAACTGTAGGGGGATGGTGCTAAGATGACAGTAGAATCGGGTGAGTGGGGAGGAAGGGAAGCAATGAAATCTAGGAGTTGCTGTTCCTGTCGTGGGGACGAGGGATGAGGAGCATGTGAGGGTCCAGCAGTAGGGGATGAAGGGTGAGGAGGGTTTGATGGGCCAGTGGTAGGAACTGTGGAGGGAATGTGTGAAGGGGCAGGGGAGTGGACTAAGGAAGATGAATATGGACTGAAGGCTGGAGACAAAGGCTGTGAGGTGTTGGGCTGCTGAGAGTCAGGAGACTTGTCCACTGCTATAAAAAAATCCGAGTGTCTCTTTGTCTGATGGGACGTTGAAGTGCAACTGGTTGAGCCTGCAGCAGATACACCAGTACCCCAGTAAAAGTACATTCTTATACAGTTTTCAATTTTCTAATACCTAGAAACTTATGTTGAACACCTGCAATGAACCTATAAGTTTCCTCTACTTGCTGCTCACCCAATGTAGCTTTATCTGCATAGCCTCAGATTATGGCCCCCTACTTTATTTTATATGCCCCCCCCAGGGGAGCCATGGCCCCCAGTTTGGTACCCCCCCCACACCCACACCCACACACATATATATATATATATATATATATATATATATATATATATATATATATATATATATATATATATATATATATATATATATATATATATATTTATATATATATATATATATATATATATATATATATATATATATATATATATATACCTCATGGTTTTATGGCCCCAGTTTGGGAACCACACACACACACACATACGCACACACGCACGCACCCACGCTCACCCGCGCACGCACGCACGCTCACCCGCGCATGCACGCACGCATGCACGCACGCACGCACGCTCACCCGCGCATGCACGCACGCATGCACGCACGCGCACGCAAACCCCCACACACACACACAGATATATATAATGTATAGAGCATAAAGAAATCTTTAAGCCTACAGTTAGCACACTATGGTTATCAAAATAACCCTATATAGCCTATGCAGGCAACAATCAGAAAATGAAGAGTTAAATGTACCTGCTATTAAAGTAGATGGCCGTTGAGGTGTGGCATCTGGACTGTCACCTGCAGGAGCTTCAACCGAAGAAGCTGAATTGTTGCTTATGTCTGCCAGTGTGTCTCCTTGGTGTGCAGCAGAACTAGTGGCAATTGGTGTGTCCTGTTCACCTTGCTGTGGAGCAGAAGTACTGGTACTGGCAGTTGATGTGTATTGTTCTTGGTGTGCAGTACCACCATGTACGAGTAACTTGCTGCTGGATGGTGAATACTCTTCATCATCAGTTAACAGGAGTAAAACTTCATTTTTCACTTCTTCTAACACTTCATTGTCTTCTATGAGGCTTCCACAAGCCTCCAACACAAGGCGGGCCGATCTTGAGACAACACAAAGTTTATCCTTTGCTGCAATAGTTAGAAACATATTAACTTCATTTAACTCTTCATATAGCTACAGTACTAATAATTTGGAAGGTCACCTATGACTAGAAGTAGACTCTTGATATAAAGTCATTTTAAAGGTAAATTGTAGTAAAATAAACATGTAGACAATACTGATAAAGAGGTAATCATGGTTATTATACATTAAAAATTATGCTCTACAAGATGCACCTGCTTTTTCCAATTTAGACCTACTTGTATTAGTTCATGTTTCATTCACATTTGGAAAATAAATATTAGGGCTACTGTACAATCTCATACACCACAGCTTCTAATAAATTCTGTGAGAAAATCTGCAAATGTTTCAGGTTAAAAAAAATAAATGAAAAAATAAATTTTAGAAAAATAGAAACTTAGTATTGTTCGACATAATCATTAAATTAACGGAGGTACAAAGAATCGGTTCATAATTCTGAAAAAGGATCATGACAAAAAGACTAAATTCATGAATTCTGAGGTACCAGTAACAGGGTTCAAATGTGCAGTATCGTACTGCATATACAGCAATTTTGACTGCTTACCTTTTTGCAAAAGACTGTCTATATCTGTCTCACATGCAACCGTCTTCCTTGTTTTACGATTACTGCTCCATATTCGAAACACTGGCATGCTATAAATGTAACAAAGAGATAATAATACAGGTACTGAATATAAAGCAAAAATGAAGGGCTGCAATCATATAATGCTACACACTCTTTAAAAAAATGTGCTTACTAACATATAGGTAGATATCTTTTTTGTGACAAAATATTGTAGGATTAACCAACACATTGGCAACCATGCTTATCTTGTGTGTGTGTGTATGTATGTATGTATGTCTATATATATATATATATATATATATATATATATATATATATATATATATATATATATATATATATATATATATATATATATATATATATATATATATATATATATATATATATATATATATATATATATATATATATATATATATATATATATATATATATATATATATATATATATATATATATATATATATATATATATATATATATATATATATATATATATATATATATATATATATATATATATATATATATATATATATATATGAATATATAATGCACATCACAGCAAGGCACAGCATTCAAAATCAGCTTTTATCTTTTAAACTTGTGTCAGCTTGGAAACATAAATACATAATGGGATCAATATTAGGAGTGGCCAGCTTGCACTGAATACTGAAACACTAATAGCCCCATCACCTACTCCAATACAACTGCTTTAAATTATACATGTTCAACAAAATGACAGTATCTGTTTGTTACATACATTTCATTATTTACATAATGAACAGGTAGAGGCCAATTATTCACTATACTGCAATAGCTCAAAACTCTTAGCCTTCCAGTTGGTGTCACTACATATGAATTGTAATGGTCATCATAGCCACAATTTGATAGCTTGTCAACTACAAAGAATTTCATCTGATCATACACTAAGTTATGGCACAAAAGACCAAAGACTGGAACCAGATTTTCCCAACTCAGTAGTAATGCTACTCCAGGTTTATATGTATGACCCTTGATACTCACTGCTGGTGACATGTAAGCCAAAAGAGGCTCAACTACTTCCAAATTGTGTTCTAGGAATAAGCTTATACATTGTCCCTTGATATCTGGGAATTTTACTGCAATGTCTACTTCAGTACCTTCTTTAACTATATCCCCAGCATAGAGGAAATTCTCATTGCCAACTTCCAAAAGAGGATTAGAGCAAAGCATTCTGTAACACATATATTTCTGGTGGTACTCTGACATGGACTTTGATATATTTTTGAAACAATGCCACTTCTTTTGTTTAAAAAAAACATGCTTCCCTTCAAACCGAAGGCACCACTGATTCCTACCTGGGCCAAATCTCTTAATTTGCTCAGGTATATGAAGGCAGTAATGAAATTTAGGAGTAATTGTCTCAGATGGAAAAATTTCTTGAAATTTGTAATGGTGACTGCTAATCAGCTGGTCTAGCTGTCCGACAGTGTTTAGATCAGCAAGTGGTGACGTAGCTAGCATTGTTATTTGTGAAAGCCGTACAAAATTCTTCCACATCTCATCATCTCTCTTTACTTTATGTCCAATTAAGAATGGTAAAGCATAACACAGGGTCAAAATTGATGCTGAAGTTTGCTTTATTTTCTTATCAGTAGCTAGTTGCTTCTGGTCTATTTTCTCAGGTTTATGACTTGAATCTAGGTATGAAAATGCAAAGTTTTCCATCTGAGCATTCAGATAGGCCAAGCTGAAATAATTCTTGCAATACACAAAACTATACAGCATTAATGCCATTTCATAAGGGACAATGCCTTCTGTTAACACATGCATTGGGTCATGGACAAGGCATTGACTTAATGGAAAATCTTTTATATTACTTAGAGCACTAGCTTCTTTAATTCCCCACATTTTACTCCAATACTCCATGGATGCCTTACTCAAAGTCTTCAAAGCAGCTGTTCTCTCACTATGTTCTACAAACTGGCGTTCCTCACATTCTACATGGCAAAATTTTTCTTCAAGTCAACTTTAGTGACTTCACAAGTTCTGCAAGGCTTGACAGCAAAAGCAACTCCTTCTTTGAAACCTCCCAGCCATTGTGCAGCAAGAGTATCACATGGAACCATTACCAAAGCCCCATATACAGTTTGCTTAGAACCATTTATTTCTATTTCTATTCCTTTTTGCTGCATGTCATTCAAAGTATTTAAAAAATCCTGAAGAAGAGTCTTAACTCCAAATTTTCTAATATCCCTGCTTTTGGCTATAGCTACGAGCTGAATAGATGACAGCTTTGATCGAAATTGAGGTGGAATATTTGCTAAGCTGTAGTAAAACATGGAGAGCTTGTGCTTTTTTACATGAGTGCCAAGAGGATTCACTATCTCCATGTCATCATGATTTAATATTATTTGCAATGCATTTACATTCTGCTGAAATACTGTATGCTCCCTAATAAATGTTCCATCACATATATCATGCATCATATCATTTTGTGAGTAATGGGATGTTTGCACTGCTCTTAATACCTCTGGCAATTGTAAGAGAGCCTGAATGCTCTCCTTGAATGGTACATAATATCCAAGCTTCTTTATTTCTCTTGTTTCTCCATTGACTGTTTTACTTTCACTCCCAACTAAAACTTCTTCAGGTGAGTTTGGTAATATTTATGTCTATTATGGTCTGTACTTATATTGCTGAAATCAACATGTTTAATAGACTCCAAAACCTCACTTCCCAATTTTATTCCAGAAGTAGTGACTACCTTATTAACTGCTTGGGTCACATAATGAGACACTAATAGTGATGTGTGTGCAATGATATCATTAACAGCACTCTTTGGAATTCTGTGTTGTGTTTCTAATTTCAATGCATATTCAGCATTCTTTAAAAATGCAAAATTTTCAAAGAGAGTATTTGTTTCATCACTGGGTATATCAAGAACATCTCCAATAACAGATTCTTCACCACCAGTAGCTGCCATATGTTCATCACTGATGCTACCAACTTCTTTGTGGCATCGCCAATTGTGTTGCTTAAAAGCTTTCCAACTTTTAGTAGTGTAAGCACATGTGCCAAGGTTACATGATATTAAGAAATTAGGACTATTTTTGTGCACTCTAAGTATATGATGAATATATCTACTGACTTTTGAAGTAGAGAAAGGGCACATAGAGCAATTATGCATAACAGCACTCATGATTAAAAGGTTATTTTTTTTCCTCAGCAGTATGCATCAATTATGTACCATACCAGTAGCTACACCACATGAATGAAAATTAGAGGTCATTCATTACTTCAACTTAGCACGGATGACATTTATGGGCTGAGTTACTGAATTTCTGTATGGAAGGCTATGGCCAATCTCATGCACCAGTTAACTATGACTTCATCTGATCATTTACCCCAGCCAATGGAGATAAGAGGGGGAAGAGAAACTGGGCAACAACAAAAGTTAGGGTAACCAGTACACCTGTCAGTAAGCATGTTTGTGTGTGTGTGCAACATATATGTTACAACAACTCCAAAATGTAATAGCTTTACAGTACATACCTTTATACTATTACTCTTTATACACACCTTGCAGCTACCAGTGTTTGAATTACATGGAAACAAAATTGGATCGTCCTGGGTCACCTCCTCACAGCTACACTTGGACTGGTATCCAGCAGCTGGTATCGGTGTGGCCTTTCGAATAGTGCTTTCCCATACACACACCTGTAACAGCAAGAAACAAAGTAGGGATTTGGAGACATTAACTCGTAAAGCGTCAGAGATGTATGATGTACACTAGAAAACTTCTGCCGTTTTCCTGATAAGTTGCACCATCAAAATATGTTCAAATACTGTTCTCATACATTGCAAGCATTGCATGTGCTAACATTGATGTTGTCCTATTTGCATTATTTATGTTTACCTCTCTAGTGTTTTTTTGCTATGTTGTTTAATGCTTGTGAAACACCATCATATGTGAATTGTGACATGCATGTTGCTTTCTTGTATGTAATACAAGTACATGTGATGAAGAAAATGTCTCTGAGTGATGTTTTTGACAATTCGAATCAAGTTTGTTGTGCTTTTGTGTTGGTATTTACTAGATGCCGTTATGGCTCTGAAATATGGTTTATTGAGAATTATGACATGCATGTCGCTATTTTGTAATCAAACTAGTAAAAACAAGTAGATACATATAATGGAGTGGAGGTATATGAGTTGACTTTTATGCCTTTTAAAGAATAACTGCTGATTTTTCCACCATTTGCGGAATATTTTGTGGTTCTAAAAATACCCCTTCCAGGCACTTCTGGGAGCAATGACTGTCATTTCCGTTAATTTCACATCACTTTGGATAAATTTTGCCAAAACAACAACAATAATGAAAAAGTAGTAGTAGTAGTAGTAGTAGTACATAGTAGTAATCAAAAAAGAAGAAAAAGTAGTAGTAGTAGTAGTAGTAGTTGTAGTTATGATGATGAAGAAGAAGAAGAAGAAGAAGAAGAAGAATATATGAGTATTATTATTATTATTATTATTGATAACATTATTAGTTCTATTATTCTCAAGTTGTTGTTATTATTATTATTATTATTATTATTATTATTATTATTATTACTGCTAGTAATAGCAGAGATATAGTGGTTGTTGTAGTGGGAGAAATAGTAATAGTTCTAGTAATAAATAGTAATGATAGGTGCAGAATTAATAATAATAATAATAATAATAATAATAATAATAATAATAATAATAATAATAATAATAATAATAATAATAATAACAATATCATAATATTATCATAATATATCATAATTACCTATTAGAGGTTTTTACTGTTATTCTTGTAATCATCATTATTAGCAATCCTCAGGGTAAATATTTTACAACTTCACCAGTCTTTAGATGGCTTTCCTATCTTTTTTTAAATGATAAAGGTATTCATACTGAGTAATTTAAACCCCATATATATCCACTGCAAATTAATGGTTACAGAGATATAAGGACTGATAGGTTAAGTTAATTTACCCTTATAATAGCTAACCGAGGGCTCACAAGGGGATAAAACCACCCTGTTAGGCTTGGTTAAAATAGGCTTGATCAGTTCTGTTCAATATCGAAATAGTTACAGCTGAATAGAAAGCAAAAAAGCTTGATTTAAGCATCTAGGGAGGCGGTGGCCGAGTGGATAGGGTGGTGAGTGTGGGGTGGGACTGATGTCGACGCATGGGTTCGAATCCCCACCAGTGCTACCTTAAAACTTTGTGTCATTTGCCGAGTGGCTTAAAATCACCTACATGTCACCCTGACACCCAAGTTCTAGTTGCATCTGTATCTATAAAATTCACTGTATGTCTGACTGTGTGTGTTTGTTTGTTTGTTTGTTTGTGTGTTGATTTTTTCATCACTGACACACCGTCAGAGCCAGCTCAACCAAACTTGGCATGCAGATACTTGGGCACCTCTGGATTGTCCTCGGGGGGTCTAAATTTGAGTACCCCCTTCGGTTACCACGTTACAGGACGTGCCATGTGAAGAGAAACTTTAATGAAAACATACTTTCCCTCATAGCGACTTAATGGTTGGTCTGATCCCATTTTTGAGGGCATACTTCCTTTACGGAAGAAAGAGATCTACAACTTTGCTCTCTATGAAAATTTCTGTATCTGTGACGCAAATGGTGTTTTTTTTTTGCACTTTTATGTTATTTTTGGGCACTTTCATGTTACGGTTGAATTACTTTGCCTCATAGCGACTTAATGGTTCCACTAATGCACCTTTCCTTATAATCATTCTGTCTATAAACAATGCCTGTACAACCTTGCTCTCAATAGAAAATTCTGTATCTGTGACACAAAATGCGCTATTCGGTATTTTTAAGTTACCGCTTAGGGTACCGTTAACTTATAAAAAGCGGAAAAACGCAATTTGTTACTTTTTTTATTGATAGCGAAGTTATAGAGCTATTTTCTCGAAACAGAATGGTTATTATAAAAAGTGCATCTCGGGAACTGTTAAATCTCTGTGATCCAAAGTATTTAAATGGTACCATGAACGTGGCCAAAAATAACACAAAAGTGATGTAACGGTTCTCTCTCTCTCGCTCTCTCTCTCCCTCAACAGAAAAAGACACACACACACACACACACACAGAGAGAGAGAGAGAGAGAGAGAGAGAGAGAGAGAGAGAGAGAGAGAGAGAGAGAGAGAGAGAGAGGCACAGACACAGAGAGAGAGAGAGAGAGAGAGAGAGAGAGAGAGAGAGAGAGAGAGAGAGAGAGAGAGAAACAACCCTGGCAACCGGGTAACTCAGCTAGTATGCAATAAAGATGAGCTTTGGGGTGTATAGCATGGGCCTTTCAGGTGCCACTATAAACCCTCGCCCGCACACCAACGGGCCTGCCTCTGACCAACATCCAAGTGGCAGACACGCCTACGGTGCATAAGGGCTAGGATGTAAAAAAAAAAAAAAAAAAGCGACCTGTCCCTGACCCATGACCATTGTGAGACGCAGAGAGCTGTGAAGTTGTATTAACTTACCATGCTCTGCGGCATAGTCTACAATAAGCCGATATAATACTCCAACACAGAACACTATCATCGGATTGACGAACCTAGTCTCTCTCTCTCTCTCTCTCTCTCTCTCATAACCTCTTGTTATTAATGTAACTAACTTACTTGTAATAGTGCGATATTCATTATCAGTTGACAGGCAGGGATGGCCAGGTAGAAAACTTTGTAAATTTTAAAACTCCACCACTGTCATCAGTCTCCGCGTTTTAAGATGGCCGTTCCTGGATCAAGATTTTCTTTCTTTTCCGCTAAAACTCTTACCATAGTTAACAGAACTAATCGAACCTATTAAAACCTAACCTAACAGGGTGGTTTCATCCCCATGCGAGCCTGCGGTTTGCTATTATAAGGGGATATTAACCTATCAATCCCTACCTAGTCACAGTGCAGGAATATTCACAACCTCAAGAACACTCACACGTACCTTGACCTGTTGTTGTTTTTCTTCGAGGCTATCGCTGGTGGGACACTTGGCCAGTGTTCTTCAAAAAGTGTGGAAGTAATTGAAACAACCGCGTGCGTCCCTCCGGCCTCCACCGTTGAACTGCGTATACAAGACTCCGACGCGTATCTCATGAGCGTGTTCGTTTTCGTGTCGATGCGTAACGACAGTTGCTTTCATTAAACTAAATATATAACCATTCACCGTTTTAGTAACCATGTGACTGCTTTTGTAATTAGCAAGTCATTTTGATATTAAACTCTAGACAATTATTTTACAAGAAGCGTGGATAAGTATTTCACAAAAAACATTCATGTTGGGATGGAGTTCGAACGATTGGTGCTGAAATAAGTGAGAGTTAGGATACTAAATCTCAAGCTTTTGGTAATTTTACTGGAAAGTCATCTAGCCTAAGTTCTATGGAAAAGATATTCAGTGCAAACATTCAGTGACTAAAACCCTTTGTTTCTGTCAGAAAAGAATTAGCATTCTGTAATGAGTTTCATTGCTAGCACACGTTGTGAGGCGTTGTTAAGTGAACACACGTGTTTATTTTTGTGATGTTCAGATAATAACAAGTGTGTTTTAAGACACCCTTAAATCGCGTAATGATAATACATTATCTGTATACTTTGTCACATTTATTGATGTTCACCATATGTTATTTCATCATTATGACGTATTCAAACCATGCGTTCATTTGTATTGCATCCACATATCTATCTATCTACATCTTTATATATCCATATATATATATATATATATATATATATATATATATATATATATATATATATATATATATATATATATATATATATATATATATATATATATATATATATATATATATATATATATATATATATATATATATATAGCATGAGTCTAATTAGGTACTAATGAATATCCTGCTTGCATCACAGACTACATAAAATGCAAATATGATCGGTGCCTAAAGGTGTTATAAGCTAATGATGGTAAAAAATATATATATATATATATATATATATATATATATATATATATATATATATATCTATATATATATATATATATATATATATATATATATATATAAAACTGTCTGCCCTAATGTCCCTCCCACTTTTGCAGTCCAAATGACGCCCCTGATTGTAACAACGTATCTTGTAACACCCACGACTGGGTGCCGGTGCAAATCTCCTCATTTAACATCGATAAATTAATCTAGGCTCTAGGGAACTCAGAAAAACCCAAGTTAGAGAGTGCTGGCTGTGGGGATTGAACCAGTGACCTTCGACATACAAAGCCATCTCTGTCAGTCGAGCCAATAAAGGTAAAGGTAAAGTTGGGGCATACGCTGTAGCAGCGCGTGGCCTCGGTGCTCATCTCCGTAACATTGGCCCTTGAGCCTGTGGTGGGAGGGAGCCCATTACCCGGGGACACAGGGCCAGTGTGACATCCGGGTTACCACAGTTTCCCCAGGTTTCCCCAGGTAGTCATTTATCGACCAGCCCGAGAGGGAGGATGATCAGCTGGGTGAGCTACACGCCGACTGCCCGGGCCGGGATTCGAACCCGGGCCCGCGTAGAAGCCTGGCATACTGACCACTAGACCACGGAGGCGTATCGGAGCCCAATCTCAAGTGAACCCATTCACAATGGCACACAATTTTTTTTCTGGTAAATTTTTTGCTTTGAATGAATTTGCTAACCATTTCTGTCGAAAAATAGCAGAGATTATTTTTCACCCCTTCCACCCTAACCTCCTCAGTAATAAAAAAAGTGACAAAATCATAGCCTTGAGGCCGTAATATTAAGCCCCAGCATCAAAAAATTATACTGCTGCCCTATGAAAGGCATCTCTTAACTCCGATGAAGTAGGTGGTGACTGTGGTGGAGCAGCTTCATTGTCATCCCTTGCAGTGGCAGGTGTCATTGGGCTAGCAGATGATGAAGCAGTGGCTGGTGTCATAGGGCCAGCAGATGTTGAAGCAGTGGCTGTTTCCGGAGCAGCTGATGGTATCTTTTCCTCAAGTAATGAACAATGTGTTGGGATGGTCTCTAGCAATACAGCAGCGAGGCTGAAAAAAAGCGTCATATATTAGTCATGATTAATGCATGTAACTTAACCCCATAACTGCGGATTTCCTATAAGAAAACATCACCAAACTACAGAAATGGAACAAAAAGTGGCTGCTACAATTCAGTGAAGAAAATGTAGTCCTACACTTGGGAGGGGATATCCAGCATACCAATACCACATGGCCTATCCCTAACACATCATCAGCTGTGTCAAAGCTGAATGGCTCTGGTACCCCTTCAAATACATGAGACGAGCAGCCTATGATGTCATACACCAGTTTATCTACCACAGTTAATGTCATAGTTATATAGGCAGGCGCCTGCGTATTTGTGGCGCTACAAGTGTGGGGCACTCAGGTGCTGGGGGAAATGTCATTGTTATGAAGGGGCAGGGGTAAACCAGTGTATGCTGTGAGGCCTTGGTGTGGAAGTTCCCTGTCTGAACTGTGCAGCTAATCCCCCATACAGTAAGGGCAGTGAGGGCCTTTTTTACTCCCTCAGGGGCTGTGCAGCTGAGAGAGTGGTGTACATGAGTGTGAATGTGTGAGTGAGTGTGTGCCTGTCTTGGCTAAAACCCTTCACTGGGGGAAGACAGCCAAGGTATTTAGATAGATTGATAGTCACTGACAGATGAACATAAAAAAAAATTCTATATCAAATATGCAGTTCACTGCTATGAACTTATTAACTTTAAGCTGAAATAAAGGCATTGTGGCCAGTATAGCTGCATTCTGTGACCACATAAAAAACTAACTAATATAATTTTTACATTTAAAGACATAACAACTAAAAAAAATAACCAGTCTGCTGCTGCTCATTCTTGCACTTGGCAATGCGAGGCTTTGATTTTTGTTGTACGTTGTACCAACGCCTCACAGTCATCCTGCGTTCGGGGTCCACTCCCAGGGAAGGCACTGTCAGGGTATAAATGTAAAGCAAGTTTCTTAATCGTTTCACTATGGCATGCTATTTATTTCCCATACCTTCTCCAATAACATTTAATACATGCTGTGATGGAAAGCTAAATCAGTACTGGTATTTTATTTACATGCATCATAAGACATTAGCTTTTTAATTGTTATAAACATGGCCATAAATACTACTTTTTTTTACCTACTTTTCTAAAATGCTTTTCTCTAAGTAGGATGATATTATACAATACAGCTATACAAAAAAATTATAAAAACATAAATCTTAATTCCATTCTTTTGAGTACTTCATCAAATCTACCTATTCCGATATAGTCTTAACACAAAATACTTGTAAAAGTGTTGAGAATCTGGCATCCCCCCCAAAAAAAAAATTAAATAAGGAATAAATAAAATAACAGGTAAATATGACTTGACTCTCTTATACTAACCCCCTTTCCACCCTAACAAACTTGGGGACCTACCATGTTAGGTTAGGACGTGTTAGATAGGACAGGTTTAGCAGGAGTTGGTTTAGTTATGTTACTGTAGATTGTTGAGGGAGTGGGGGTTGCAGCAGAAATGGTCATGATGATGCTATTCACGTGGAGCAGTAGGAAAAAGTATGTTCTGTTTGGAAACTCTGTGGTTGTGTTCGTATACAAAAATACCCATTTGACGAGGTTAGGTTAGTTTGCAAGCTACTTGAATCATGAATATGTGAATATGTAACAAAAAAAATAAAAGCGTTAACCTTAATTTCATTATCTTGTGTATATTCCAATCTAACATTATATCACCATAATCTGTTTGACCAATGCTATAAATATACTATTTTAATCTTACTACCTATTCCCACCTACCTATTCCCATATAGTCTTGACATAAAGTACTTGTAAAAGTGTCCATAGTCTGGCATGCCTAGCATCCCCCCCCCCCCTTCCCCCCAATAAAAAAAATAATAAAAAAATGAAAATAAATAAAGAATAAAAAAAGGGCAAATATGCCTTAACTATCTATACCAACCCCCTCTTCCCCCACAACAAACTTGGCATCTTAAGTTAGTGTAACGGTCCAAATGTGCACTCTTCTCATATCACAATCATCTCCATTGTTTGCTTTTATCATCATCACCATCATTTCCTCATATCATCACCATTGTTATCGTTTATCATCTTCACCATCACTTCCTCATTGTAACGATCCAAATGTGTAATGAGTGGGTGAGTATGGAATGCAAGTGAGTGAATGATTATATATTACAACAAACGAGCAAGTGAGCGGATGTGTGGACGGGTGAACGAGTGTGTGTGATAAGTAGAGATTTTTTTTTTTTTTTTTTTTTTTTTTACGTTGTTGCCTTTTGCGCCGGTAGGCATCTTCCCGGTGGGGCCTGATGGTCGGCCCAAGGCTTCTTCCAGGTGGGGCCTGATGGTCGGCCCAGCCCGTTCTGGCGCAGGCGAGTGTTTATAGTGGCGCCATCTTGCATTGGCTCATGCTGCCCCCCGGAACTCGTACTTGATTCGAGTCCGGGTTGATGGGTGGTCTTCAGGACAGCATGTGGGTAGTTTTAAGCCACTCGGCGGTGACCGAAAAATCCGAGTGGTAGCGTGAGGATTCGAACCCGCGTCGTCCATCACGCGGCGAATGTGGGTCCAGTACGCTATCACTTCGGCCACCGCGTGAATGAGGGTGTGAATGGATGAAAGACTGTTCTGAAATCCCTCATCTCCAGTCTCGAACCCTAGAATGATTAATAGTTAGCTAGCGATAGATTATCTAGTTGTAATGCCGAGGTCAGGGAGTACACCGGGGGAAGTTGAGTGCGCAAATAAGAACAAGTCACGTGAAGAAGGGGGAGGAGCTTAGCAAGAAGACCAGGCGAGCAGGCAAGGGCAGGGAGAAGCACGAGCCAATGAGGAGACGAGCACCACTACAGCAAGGAGGGCAGCCAGGGAGGAGACAGAAACCCTGAGATACAGGCAGACAGTGAGAGGCAGAGAGCGAGACCGACGAGCGGTGAAGGACGCACGTTGAGAGGTTAGCGTGACCGTCCATCACGGCTCTGTGAACACCACCGCAAGCACGGCAGAGGCGAGGCAAGGCACAGCAAAGCTCGGCAAGGCGAGGCGAAACAAAAGCACGGTAGAAGCAGCCTCTTCAACAAACGCCTTAAACTAGCCTTGTCGTCATAACCACCTCCACGGCTTCTTCAACCACGCCTCAGCTCGTAAACCACCCAACCACGGCCTCTTCAACCACGCCTCGTCAACAACGCTGCTGCAGTTACCGGCCCTGGCAGTCTCCCCCCCCCGGCGCCTCAATCGCCCCAGTGCCCTCCTCCATCCTGCACCAGGCAGCACTTCAACGCAGATAAGCTTTCAAATGTTCCCCAATCTCCCTGATAGTCAGTTAGGTTCAATAATATTCAGTTATGTATGTATTCATTTAAAATTGTCACTCCGCTAACCGCCCAGGGGCTGTAACTATATTCATACATAAGAAAAGTTATTACGTTACTGTAAGTGCTATAATTTCAAGCCTGTCAACCTGCCGTTTAGGCATTACTGAACACACACCCACACCCACACACGCACATTATCACCACTTCCCCCTTAACTAAACATTGTCTCGGAGTGGTTCACACGGGAATCCACCCACCCTCCATCATTACCGCACTAAAGATAACCATCACAACCCAGAACGAGTGTTCACTTGTCCTGAGGCTTGTCTCAACATTATTGACAACCGCTCGGAAGTAGCCAGAGACCACCCCGCTACCACATTACCATCTAAAGAGTGGCCGTCAGAAGGAATGTAGCGTTGGCTTGAAAAAAGACTACATTAGGATGTGTTCGGTAGGACGGGGCAAGTTTGACATGGTTAGGTTTAGTTACGTTAGGTTGTTGAGGGAGAGGGGGTTGTGGCAGAAATGGTCATTATGAAACTATTCAGATACAGAATGAAAAGGTATGGTCTGTTTGGAAGGTCAGTGGTTGTGTTATGCAAAAAATACCCAATTGATTAGGTTAGGTTAGTTTGTAAGCTAACTGAACCATGAATGTGATTACTAACCTTGTAACAGCTTCTGCCACTTCCGTCCACGCTCTCTTCTTATCCTCAGGGGTGATACTCTTCCCATAACACCCTCTGATTATACGTATTTTTTCATGAATTTGATGTAAGAAGACCGTTTCATCTGGCGACTAATTAAACTTACTCCTTTTCTGCGCTGGTTCCCCGGCCCGTAGATGTGCTCATTGGGGCAGATGACGTGGTTATGGTGCGGTAATTTCAGCAGAGCAAGTCGTGACGCAGGAGGGGAGATAAGGGTATTGACGAGTGACAGTAAAAACAGCCTTTGAGGCTGCTTCTATCTGCCACAAAACTCAAGATTTTCTTGTTTGCCATTTATTATGTTTTTGTTGTACATTTATACATGTTTTCTTTATTTTTCTTTTGAAATATTTACTTAATTCATGTCGGATGTTTACGTTTTGCACGGAGGCGTCCTTAGCAACGAGCCCGCCAAAAAGAAGAAGATAATAGTAGCCAGGATTTGCTAATACACTCAAAGTTGACGAGGATAGCTGTTACTCTCAATAATTTGAAACTATAAACTTTGATAGTAACTTTAAGAGTAAAAGTTAATAGCTCGTGAGGATACGGGCCCAGGTAAGCCAATCACTTGTCATGTGGAGATTCAGCTTGGTATATTGTTGCTAAAACGTGCTAGTGAGTGAAACATTTTTGTTAACCTGCATGAAGGTATCCTTTAGGTAACGTTATAAACGTGTCTTTGTCAGTTCTTACCCATGACTTTGTCCTCCAAGTTGTCCATGATCAGTCTCATTACCCTGTTTTGACCTCCTCTGTAGGTAAAAGTGTAATATACTTGCATGCACCAAGTTATCTCAACATGGAGAGGGGAAGGGATATGGGGGCACACACACTTCAGTATGTGATGTCATTTCAGTATTTTCATAGAAGCGAGGCCATTTTCTGAGCAGCAGAGCTTAGCAAACATATCGGTCATTAAGATTTGCCACTTCTGCCACCAGGGCACTGCCCAGTAATGTGGCTAGGATTAGGAGTGGAGCTCAGACATTGTCAGCGGCTCAGATATGGGGAAGTAGATAAAACGGCATACTTTCCAAAGAGCAGTTTGCTGTATTATGGCTTAAAACACTGTCGCTCTACTATAAGTGCAATAACAATAAGTAAAAAGCTCTTTCATAGTGCTTGAGATAAACTAACTTCCTATTAAAACATATACTTTAAATTCACTATTATAACTTAGTCATTGTATTTCTTTGTTTTCTTCATTTCCACAGATTACGAGAATTAACTATGTAAACTTTCTACTTCATTACTTCTTAACATTTAACTACTGGCCACTCACTTTTACCTCAGAGATCTCTCTCTCTCTCTCTCTCTCTCTCTCTCTCTCTCTCTCTCTCTCTTATGATCCTGGTTATGATGACCAAGCAAATAATTTTCCTTTTATAGGAGACTGAGTCACCTGAAAGTGTAACGGGTGCTACAACACCTAGCAGCCCATATGTCCCAGCAGTGGTGCAGCGTCGGACCATTAAACTTCCAGGCAGGAGACACAAGATGGACACAAGATAAAAAATTCTGAAGAAGCAAGACCAAGCATATATTACTGAATAGTTTGCAGAAATGTGTAGATTTCCTTGAATAGTTTCAACCAGAATGACTGCAATAGCTAGACCTTTTCAGGACTTTGTTGAATATTGCAGGACATGAAATTCTGTATTTCTTATGTATCACTAAAGGTCTTTTTTTTTTTCCAAAACATTTTTTGTATTTGTAATTTATTTGTTTTCTATAGGAAATAACATATAAAGATGTTTAATAGCAGGCTGTGAAGAATTGCTCTAAATAGTTCACACCACAGGTGCTATAAGCTTCACATGTTATTAAGTGTATAATAAGCTCAGCCATATTGTCCTGCAGTTAATTTTTAGTCAGATAATTTCTCTCCTTTTATTACAATTTAAGTTGTGATTGTGTTCATGTATACCAGCAGTTTTTTCTTTAATTATATTAGTAAAGAAGTTGTTATTATATATAAAGTCAGATTAAGTGATTTTCAAAATCATTTTAATCAAGTTCATTTAGCCTGTGTCACACTTAAAGTTATACGCCTCCGTAGTCTAGTGGTCAGCGTGTCTGGCTTCTACTCCGCAGGCCCGGGTTCGAATCCCGGCCCGGGCAGTCGGCGTGCAGCTCACCCAGCTGTTCATCCTCCCTCTCAGGCTGGTTGATAAATGGGTACCTGGGGAAATCTGGGGAAGGTAGTCTGTGGTAACCCAGATATCACACTGGTCCTGTGTCCCGGGGTAATGGGGGCTCCCTTCACCACAGGCTCAAGGGCCATTGTTACGGAGATGAGCACCGAGGCCATGTGCTGCTACTGTGTATCCCCCCAACTTGACTACTTTTACTCTCAAAGTATAAAATTGTGTGTTTGTGTGTGTGTGTGTGTGTGTGTCATCCTGGAGAGCCCAAGGCTTCTCTCAAAACTCTGATGACTCGAGAAACATTCTTGCTTCCAGATATATTTTGAGAGCCAACAGTCGTCGTGGAAATTTTTCATGGTATAGTGGAATGTGTCTTGACAGTGGGCAGTGCCATTGTCTTTGAAGAACTCCACCGAGTTCTTAACGAAACACACCCATACACCAATTTGCTTGATGAGTTCCTGTATTTTATTGCCAGTACACTATTTAACACATTTAAATATTTAATAAAATTAAATATTTAATAAAATTAATGTACTTATTAATGCCCACTTTTTCATTGTTTTCAACTTGTGCCAGCAACATGTGAGTCAGTACTTGAGTAAGGTTAGGTTACATAAATGAAAAGTGCATATTTGAGTTAAAAAGAAACATTATTTTCTTGTCAATACAAAAAAACAAAAAAACTAATTTCAAGAATTTTTTTTTTATAGTGTATGGACAAAAAAACTATTTTCTAGTTATATGTTGTGCTATAAGTAGAAAATGAAGTAATTATATATTTTTCACAACTTTTTTGCATGAAATAAATATCAATATATATAAATATTTTGCCTCAACCTAAAATCATAAAATACTTTCTCAATTATAGAAGCTATGAAACTATGAGTGGGAATAAAACTGGGTGATGAATCAAACCTTGACAGGTGTTGTTTGGCTGCTAATTTACCAGCAATAGGTTACCATGTGACGGAGATAAGCACCGAGGCCACACACAGCTATGTGTACAGCCCCAACTTAACCCTACCTTTACTAGACTCATCACCTATAACACCCAGTAAAACTAGCATAGTAAATAGTAAATGTAATACCTTATTACAGTAAATATCATTGAGACAAGAATGAGCCATGGAATAACTAAATTACCAAAATATCCAACAAACATATAATGCATGTTGCAAAGAATGGGTAATTGCTTAGCAGGAGCAGTCTATTCATCATCATCATTTCATCGACGCCTGGGGTGGGTTTCATCATAGTGCTCTCCTAGGCGTGGTGACGTCACGCGCACTTGGGAGAATTCCTTGGGCGTGTTTCATCACCGCGCCACAAGCCACTTCCAAGTAGTATTGGGGGCGGTCTTGGGAGAAACCAGTGTTGCCAATCTTCAGCGTCGCTTTGACATCCAATATGTCTTCAGTTAACCTAAATTACACTTCTTATTTATTATTATGGAATTATAAATATAAACAATTGATATTTAGTTGAAATACAGCGATAGTATCCTCATTGTAAGGAATATGTGCACGTATTTTTGTTCCGTCTGCATCGTCAACGGCACCACGGTGTATACAAACATTTAGCCGGGCGGCGCCCCGCCAGGCCCCGCCTACATACGTGCCTCAACGCGCAGGGCCAGCTAGATTTTGCTCAGAGATATCCCAGAGACCACTCTCTCTTAGAATCCGTGAGCCGTGAGTAGATCCTGGTCACCTCGCCACCATGTCCCGCAGCTTGTTCAGTGCATCAAATAACACTTGCACATTGATGCTGTGGTAGTCCTTGCGGTTGACGTATATTTATTCGTGCTCATGTGGGGCCACTATTCTTACGTGGGTGCCATCAACAGCACCCACCACACAGGGAAAACCAGCAATTTCGGCAAACTCCGCCTTCGTTCTCTGCTGCCCCCCCCCCCCGGTTTAAAGGGAAGCCCATGAACAGCCTCATATTATCTTGTGTCACGAGAGCATCCACGGTCTGGGTGATGATTCTGCTGACTGTGGCCCGAGCAACTCCAAAGTCATCTGCGCTGCAGTGCTGCATTTTCCCGGTGGCGAGGTATCGCAATCAGCGCCACTTTCAGCTCCGCTGTGACCGCACGGCTCCTCTCGGTCCTTTTGCCAATCACGTGTCGCAACAAGTCAGTGACAAACAACAGGCCAGCACGATCCACCCTGTAGCTTTTCTTGAACTCGGTGTCATCGTACTCGCTAAAGATGCCCCTTCTCATGCGAAAATTCCTTGGTCAGTTCTGGCGGGGTTGTTCACGGGCTGCCATGTTTACAGTCTGACGCTTGGGACCTTCCTTGGGAGTGGTTGGGAGACCCTGCACAGCCTCCCAAGGCGGCGAGCGAGATAGGCAGAGTTCCAAGGCTTGGGAGCTTTCGTGAAACATGCCCAAGGTTTCTCGCACGCTTGGGACTCCTTCAGCACACTTCCATGAACTTGGGAACTTTGATGAAACCCACCCCTGCTCCTAGGAGCTCCCACTAGGGGATGGCCACGGCAGAAGAGTTTCCAACTTTCTCTATCCAGACACTCCCTCCTTGCCTGCTCAAAGCTTCTCAAAGATCTTTCCCCCCTCTCCCTAACATACCCCTACACCCTATCCCTCCATTTCACTGGAGGTCGTCCTCTAGCATTCCCTCCCTCTATCTCACTCACATACACCCTTCTGGTCATCTTACTTTCCTCCATTCGCTCCATGTGGCCAAACCACTTTAAAGTCTGTCGCTTCACTTCTTCCACCACTCCACACTTCTTCCCTTCAAACCCGTGACACATTCCAAAACGCTCGTACACACTTTCATTACTCATTCCATCCATTCTACTCACACCACAAGCACTCCTCAAGTAACTCATTTCCAGTGCCTACGCTCTAGACCTCTGACTTTCATTCCAGGCCCACGTTTCTCTTGCATATAATTTATGAGGGTTGGAGCAGTCTATTTGAGCAGTCTATTTGAGATGCATATTACTTATTTCCTGTGGTATGTTATGATACTTTTTAATGGGGATCTGTTTAATACCACAATTCAGCTATGAAAGTGCTACAGCAAATTTACCCCAGAATTCACTATAACAAGCACTGCGGCATATATTGTCCAGCCGTCTTCACTCCCAAATCTATTTACAAACTAAAAGAAACCCGCTTTAACCTATTGGATGGTAACCTAACTCTGCTAAAATTGTAACCTATAATTTCCACTGGGGATAGTAGCCTATCGTTACAGAGGAGAGTAAACTGTCAACCCAAGTATGAGACTCACCAAATCAACTCTTGTATTTTCATAATTGTTTCCTGGTGATAACTAACTCCACACAAAAAAAAGACATGATAGTTTACCCAGTAATGAATAGTTTGTGTCTCTAAAATAGGCCGCTAAAAGCTGCTAAACAATGGCAGGGGGACACCCAGAAATATGTGTAGGGAGATTGTAGGGCAGAGAAAAAGACTAAAGGGCCCCATACACGCTCAGGCTGCCTTCAGGCCGCCTCACGAAAACAGGACTGTTCAGGCCAAACTGACCGTGTATGGGGTAATGAGGCGGCCTGCGCAGGCCGCCTTGAGGCGGACTGATTCAACCTGTCGCTGCTAGATTTTTTCCATCAGGCCGTCATCCGGTTCAGGCCAGTTTGATCGTGTATGGGCAAAAAAGGCGGCCTTGAGGCCGCTCGTGCCAGTGCAGCACTGACCAACAGAGCGTGAACATGTCGGTTGCACAGAGCAGCACCACCTCTTCCGCTGAAGAGCGTCAGTCTATGATTGAATTCATAGAGATTTACAGGAGCAATCCATGCCTCTGGAAGATAAAATCAAAAGAATACAGCGATAAGGTTAAGCATATGACCTGTTGGTGGAGAAATTAAAGTCAAAAGATGATGGCGCTAATAGAGATGCAGTAACCAAAAAAATAAACAACATAAGAAGCTCCTTCAGGAAAGAATACAAAAAAGTTCTACAATCTACGAGGTCAGGTGAGTAGAGTATCCTTGCACAGAGTTCATTTAACGGTATATTCTCATTACACTTTCACGAATTACTATGTTGATTACATCATTCCAGTATCATTCTAATTTTTGAAATGTGACATTAGGATATAATTTGATGTTTCGTACATTTATTATTTTTAAGAATCTTTATAACTTTTCTTTAATATATTGTATTGCTTTCACCACCGACGACACAGTAGGAAGATGAACTACTGGACAATTTGAGAAATTGCAATATAATGTAATTATATTTATATATAACAATGTCTAATATTTCTGCCAATCACTCATTGCGTTAACAGATTGTTTATCCGTGTATTATACAGATGGAAATCAAATATTAATTTAACAGTAAATCTTTATTTCACTTAATTTTTTCGAAGTTATGTATTCACAATAAAATTTTATATGAAGGTAGTTATTTCTTATTGCATTAATTACACTATTGAATAGCCAGCTAATTTCAATAGACCAATATTTTTTGCTAATTTTATTTCCTTCAGTGTCCACAAACAATCAAAACCATCAGTTTAGTTAGTCATTCATTATTACAGACATGGCGTACCGAAATACGAATTAAATATCTTTTGCAGGTGCTGCTACTGATGACGTATATATCCCTAAATTATGGTATTATGATCTACTCCTCTTCCTGAAAGACCAAGAAATTCCTAGGACATCTCAGTCAAATATGTCACAGGTTAGTGAAACAACAGTTATCTCTTTATTTTACTATCATCTGAAGCACACCATATGTATGCACCTACATCTCAGATGAATGACAATAGAGTAATGAGATTAATTAAATTCTAGCCTCCTGCCATGTCAACGCACCTACAGTGTTGAAATACTCTTTATACATATCTCGTACTTGGTGTGCTTCCTCCGAAGCTCTTCTGCTATAAGTACTCTCCAAACCTGTCAGCAAAGTCTCAGGATTGTTGTCAGTATCGTTTCCATCACGCACAGAATATGTTTCTCCTGAACGTTCTCTCAGAAAATTGTGTAGAATACATGTAGCCATAACCACAGAATCAATGTGTTCCACTTTCATATTTATTGCTGAATGGTAAATACGAAACCGTGATGAGAGGATGCCGAACGCGTTTTCAACCACTCGTCTGGCTCGTGACAACCTAAAGTTAAATACTCGACGATCGTGATTCAGTTCCCTTTGAGGTACCCTCAAAGGAAATCAGTGCGTAGGGAAAATGCCTCATCTCCCACGAACACAAATGGAAGGGCAGTTTCAGAGTTTGTGGGCACAGTAGGTCTAGGTAGATGGAGATCGTCATTGCAAAGTTTTTGATAGAAGACTGTTTCTTGGATTACTCCCCCATCAGAATTTCGCCCGTTTACTCCGATGTCGCACATGATGAATTCATATCGGGCATTGACGACAGCCATCAAAACAATACTATTAAAACCCTTATAATTATAAAAATAAGACCCACTGTTTGCTGGAGGCACGATGCACACATGCTTCCCATCAACTGCACCAACGCAGTTTGGGAAGTCCCACATGTTCTGAAAATCATGAGCTATCCTTTTCCACTGGTCTTCGTGTTGAGGGAACTGAAAGCAACGAGATAACGAACATTAATGCACATTTTTATATATATATATATATATATATATATATATATATATATATATATATATATATATATATATATATATATATATATATATATATACCTTATAGGTGAATTTTACCTCATGGGTGGTGTGGAAAAAAGTCTAATACAGAATAATATTGCTGGTGTGATCAGTATAGTGTGGCATTGCAAGTGTACGTAGCCTAGCCTATGCAATGTTTATATCCTTCAATAATACTTTAGGTGTCCGCATAGCCTATTCCATGAAAAAGTGGCATAGTTCCCTAGAACAATTGATCACATACTTGAAGATAATTAAAAAATAAAAAACTTTAATTCAGACTGAAAGAATGATAGTAAAAATAAAGAAAAATCAGCATAATAGGCAACTGAGTGGTTTAAAGGTCGCAACGTGGTGGCGGTATCCATGGCCGCTGTACTGTACGTCCCGTCTGGATTGTAATTTAAAATTGCTGTCACTTCTTAACCATTGCAGAAAACAACTATATTTATAGAGTATTTTATGCTTAGAATTGTGTAAACTTGCAGTAGTTAAATTTTCCGGAGACACTCGTGAATCACCCTGTATATATATTAATTCAACGCAATGAACCTAATGACACGTTCAACTTATAATTTAAATTTTCCATCAGACTGAGGATCAGAACGCAGAGGTAGAGTGTAGTCGTCCATCATCGAGAAGTAGCAGCATTTCAACTGATCATGCTACACAATCAGCGGAGATTTCAGAACCAAAATTGGTTCTCAAACAGCGGGAGCGAGGAAAAAACTGAAACCTTCGACTAGTTCTGCTGAAAATGTTCTCAATGTCATAGGAGAACGCTTGAAATCTTCCCATCAAGAGGATGAGTTTGATATTGTGGGAAAAAATGTTGCAGCAAAACTAAGAAGAATGACAAAAGATATGCAACTGATTGCAGAAAAACTGATATATGATACATTATTTAAAGGCCTCAGCGGAGAACTTAATAAAAATATGGAATTAAAGGACTCAACACAAGTTCCTTTCACTTATGCTACACCAATAGGGTCTTTTCCAGTGTCTACACAGAACGATAATCTTCAGGGACAGCAGGGAAATATAATGGCGTATTTATAAGTATAGAGGATGAAATTGTTTTTTTTTTTTTGTGTGTGTGTTGCTTTAAAGGTGCAAGGAAATGCACAAAGTTATTATACAAATAATGAAATGCCTTATTGAGGCACAATGAGTCATATCTTCTACCTGTTTTTTAATGGAAGGCAGAAATGTTTATTAATTTTGGTTTAATTGTATCATTCAAATAAAGGAAGCTACCAAATATGTTTTGCTGTGGGGCATCGCTTGAACCATGCCTCTCTTTTTTGCTGCACAATGAGTCATATCTTGTTTGTTTTTCTTAATGGAAGGCGGAAAATGTTTTTTAATTTGGTTTAATTGTATCATTCAAATAAAGAAAGCTAGCAAATATGTTTTTTTTATATCTACACTTATTATGTCAATTAAAAGTACTTAGTATTATCTATAGTACTCACTTTCATGTAATCTGGTTGCAGCGCCTCTCTGATTGCACGACATGTCTCTGGAATAATGCGACCCAGGGCTTGAGGAGAAATGCATGTAGAGAACTTCAGATCCTCGTAGGAGCGACCAGTAGCAAGGAAACGTAGTGTTGCGGACAGTCTCTCATGAGGAGAAATGGCAGATCGCATACATGTATTTTGCTTCGCTATGTAAGGAGTCACGAGAGAAAGCAGCATTTCGTACGTTTCCTCGTCCATCCGTAGATAGTTTCTCCAATCTACTGGTTCTGATTTCAGTTCCTGCAATAAATTCACGTGTGACATGCTTTCCTTCTTCCCTAGCCAGTCCTTCGCCCACACTCTCCTCTTTCTCCTCTTCTTCTTTTTCAGTAAAGTAGCTGCTACAGCTGCAACTGCAAGCAATTCTAATTCTTCAGGTACCATAACATCCATCCTCACTCCACTGTTTCGCTCAAAGAACTGAGCGAGGCCTTGAGGCAGGACTGAATAGTTAGTGGGCGAAAAGGCCGCCTTCAGGCCGCCTGAGGTGAAATGGCCTGAAGGCGGCCTGAGCGTGTATGGGGCCCTTAACCAAGATAAATTTTGGGGGTGCAGGGCCTGAAACCTCATCAACGGTTAACGGGTGGGGCCCGGCCCATCCTTGGTTGTGCTAGTGGTCTAAGTTATTACAAACTACAAAGTAAGACTAAATTATTTACCGAGCATGTATGAGTACCCACATTACCCCTTGGTGAATCTCCTGCTAGTATTACAAGCCCTCCATATCTGTTATCACAAGTGTTTACAGCAGGATATTTGATTCAAGTGGAGAAGTTCACAATCACCACATATTCAGTGAATGGTATTATATACGATGTCCTTATAAAGCAATGTTTTGATAGCACTGTGACGTTTTCTTCCTTGTTTTGGCAGCGGGTTTTCCTCTTCTTCATTCCTCCTTGTGTTGTGGAGAAAATCTGCCCTACGTACGGGTCACGATAACTTACGCCATGTCTGGAGCTGCCGTAAAGTTACGGTGCCGGAAGAGTGTCGTAACTGTTTAGTGAATAGCCCAAAGCAGCCGAAGGTTGCCTTAAGACATTTTTTGTGACTTACGAACGTCGTAACTCGTTAGTGAATCTACGCCCTGGTACTTTAGGAGTATTTAAAGGAGTTCGTAAATTGGGGTGATGAAACGCTGTCACTTTTCTTATATTTTTTGAATCTACCTTAATACTACTTTAACACTACAAAGAGGCAAAAATATTATTAAAACCAGCGACTAGCTCAACGAGACTCAATGAGTCTTCAGGCTTTCACTCACTGCTGGTTACTGACGTCAATATTGTTACAACATCGAGAAATTCTTCTCAAAAATAAACGGTTACAGATTTATAATCACTTATTTCCTAAGTATAACCACTAACACAATGGACAAATACCCTTTCCTCTACGGTACCACTTCACTCCGTACTGACGGTAACAAGGATGAATGCTCTGTCCATGTTGCCTAGGGGAGGACAACTAAATGTACAGAAAGCGAGCAGAGTGCTGGCTGATCTGAGGTCTATCCTGCAAAAATGCTCCTTATATAGGGGGGTTTGGGCATGACATACATACATACATCACGAGGGTAACATAGGAGTCTTACATCAAACTTATATAACAATCTTCCTAACCGGCATGGTCTATAAGGTTGGGTCACGCGGCTGACTTTTACAATATCATGAGCTAGGGGGAGTACCGACTGATTTTATGTACAAGGAGCGTGAGGGTGAGTATCATAGGAACATCCTTATGGTGTGTAGCTTATAGTTAAGGGATTCTAATCCTTATAATGAGGAGAGTGGCTGTCACGCAAGAGGTGACTCACCCGAGCAGCTCGGTTTACGTGAACCTTTGACTGCTGATGGATGTCCCGTTGATCGTGTGTTGACCGCTGGTAGATAAGTCTGAGTTTGGGGACACCCTGGCGCCTTGTCTTTATGTCCTCCGGGTTCCTCGCTGTATTCATTGTCCTTCAGTGTTCTTGTAAGGGGGATGTTTAGCGTTCTATACCGCTGTCGCCCTCGGTAGATATTGTGGTGGATGATGGTGATACTGCGGCTAGCGTAGTGAGTGGTGTCGCGTCCCGCGGGGCACCACACAGGAAATTAAAAGTTAAAAGTTGGGAGTAGTAGGCTAATATTGGAAAGGGGTTATCAGGTTGACTTGGAGTTGAACTTTGGAGTATCGAGGCTGAAAAACTTTAATTAAGAACCACTGCCATAGAGTGACTTCGTGGCAAGACCCACCATTGTCATGCACTGCGCTACCAAGGTATGTGAAACTTTTAGTGATCTCACTGTCCTCAAAACATGCATGAACAGACTAAATAGTGTCATCCAGCAAGCCTCCAAACGACTGGACCTAGGAGACCTCTAGTCCCGGTGATTTACATAAGAAAATAGAATCACATCAGTACGAGACATTGTAAGTGGACCGAAATAACCCACACGGCGTCAATATGCGAGTGTTCCTGGATGCTCAGTACATGCTGCGGGACATAGTGATTAAAGAGTCTTAAGAATGTACTCTGGAAATGTTTGAAAAAAAAATCTTCCTTATATATTTCATACTCAGGGACAGTGTTTTTATTTCAAAATGCTGGGTGTTGCCTTCCTATTCAGGATACAAGAAGGGCATCAAGAAGCTTACGACATAATTAAAAATCAAGTTTTAGACCGCAGTGCTTTTTTCTAGATTTCATAATTTTAAACAAACTAACGGGGATAAAACGCCTGGAGGGGCGTTGCTTTTCTCACTTACCGCCTCCACCCCTGATGCTCCCTCCGAGCAAGCACCAACGCAGATAACCTTCCCACTCTAAGCCACTCTTGGTAAGGTTAATCAATTTGCCCAGCCGTGAGTTACGCGAGCTTCCCTTTCGTCTTCTCCTCTTCAGGTTTTCTCGTTCATAAACAACCCTAAAAGCAGGTTCGACGTACGGAAATCGTGGCACGTGCGCATGTAGCCTGGGATGACGTAAACGAACTAAGCTAGTAACAGGGCTCGATTCTCAAATGGAGTAATCGCTGGTTGGGCACGAAGTCATTCCAGTGATACTCCAGTGTCTTGCGAAGGCACTTGGTACCATTAGCATCGACATGCCTCCTCAAGTTACTATTTAGTGTCCATGTCTCACAGCCACACAGTAAGCACAAGAGATTTAAGATTCGAATCTCTGGCCGCGTATATAGATGTAGACAACGTCATGTATTCGTGGTTAGCGAGTTCATATCACCGTGGGCCGGCCAGTCCGTTAAGCGAATTGCTGGTAAGATCCACCATTGTTATGCACTACGCCACCGAGTTATGTTAAAATTTTGGTAACTTAACTGTCCTTAATACAGGCATGAAGAGACTGAACTGTGTCATTCATCAAGCCTCCAGACGACTGGACATTGGTTTTGGCTCAGGAGACCTTCAGTCCGGGTGGATTCCCCTCTTAATGCAGTAATTCAAGAGCCATCACCAAGACCTCTAGCGACTCAACGAGAAATACAGCATCAGCAAAAAATATGTATTGCCAACATATGCTCCGGAACGACTTTAATGAATAACGTTGCCTAACACCCAGTCCATGGAAGTGTTAAAAGTAATGGAGCAAAGACGCACCGCTGCCTCATTCCTGAATTAACAGGGAAGTAGCCGGAAATTCCTCCCCCATACTTTACAGCACTTTCAGTTGCAGAGAAAACGTCCGTCATCAGTTCGATGATCCTTGCAGGGATCCCACTGATATGCAAAATGCCACATTGCCTAACAATGCTCTAAGACAAATGCTTTCTGGATATCGACATAAGCTGCTAGTAGCCCCTGTCAAAACTGATTTCGGTGCTCCACAAGGACACAAAACTCTCGAATCCGATCAGTTGTTGGCTTACCAGGTGTGAACTCAAATTACTCAGGTCTCTGAAACTTTAGCAGATGAGATCGAATTCACATCTGTAGTAGATTAGAGAGCACATTGCCCGGTACACTGAGCAATGTGATGCCACGGTAATTGTTTCAGTACTGTTGGTCCCCTTTCTCTCTTCAGATAGGGACAACCCTCTTTTCCAGTCAAGAGGAATGGCACCGGACAGCCAAACGGCAGATAGCACCGCATGCAATCGCCGGAACATAGCTTCACACCCGTCTTTCAGCATCTCTGCGTTGCTATTCCTCACAGCCCATCTCACATCCGCATAAGAGGGTAGAGTTTCGTTTATTGGTGAGTCAACAACCGCCATCTGCACACCAGCCAGAGGGAGCTGCCGCTTGGGGGCTCTGCCATGGCCGTCTCAATTTAAGAACCCGCGCCTGGGCTTGCGAGCTTGCTGTGACGTCATCCACGGAGTCGATTGGTTTTCAGTTTAATCAGTTGGCGGGTAGCCATCGTGCAGTGAGGGTCAGTGTTCCTCCCCGACGGAGATCAATCCATATCACTTATCTTTAAAATTGAATGTATACAAGGTAACGATGTTAAATGTTTGATAGTAAATCTAATGTTACTATACATTTAATCAGGAATGTAATATCTTATTAGTTGTACTTGAATTAATCAAGGGATAGTTTTCAAATGGGTACGGGTTCCAGAATGAGAGGGATGCAGTATAGCCTCAATACACTTTTCAGTGATGATGGTCAGTGTGCTTCAATAACCACGAGATAGTTTTGAATTTTTTTTTTCCAGTATGATAGGGATGCAGTATTATGGCCTCAAGACACTTCTCGGTGGTGGTTTCATAATCTATACTTACAAAAAGCACGGGATAGTTTACAAATAGTTATGGTAATTTCTAGGAACTTAGGGATACAGTATAGCCTTAATACACTTTTCATTGATGCATAATGTTTTAGTGATATTAAACATCTGTAGCATGACCACAAAACAATGACAGCGTGAGGAATGTCGCATTTATTATATATTAATCCTCCGTTCCTGGCCTGAAAGAGCATGAAAACAATTTTATTTTATCATTGTTTTGTCATGATCTTGTTTCAGACGTTTATAAGAATGAGGGTACGTGTGACCTAGTATTTGTGTATTCATGTTGAAACGAGTGGGTAACAAACAATCAGTCACCCCACACTGATATCGATATTAATACGATAAGAAGCATCGTAGAAATGCTCACACTTTACCAATTCTATTGTGTATTCACGATTGCTGTAAATGGGATATCGGTATTATTACAGTAAGAAACATTATCAAGATCATCAGACCTGAAGTTGTTAATGTTTATTAATATCAATATTTAGGGGAGGTGGTGGCTAAGTGGTTAGCGTGCGGGCCCCGCATTCACCAAGTTCTAGACGATACGGGTTCGAATTCGCCGCTACCACCTTGGATTTTTCAGTCACCGCCGAGTGGCCTACGACTACCCACATGCTGTCCTGAAGACCACACATCAACCCGGACTCTAGAAGAACCATCTAAGTCAATCAAGAATTAGCTGCGAGGGGCAGCATGAGCCAAGAAAAAATGGCGCCATTATAAACACTTGCCTGCATCAAGACGGGCTCGGGCCGAACACTAGGCCCCTCAAGAAAGCCTACCGGTGCTACAGGCTTCGACGTAAAAAAATCAAGGATGTTTCGTACTGATTGATATCAGCGTGGGGTGTTTCAATTCATATATCGATCCTTCTTTCTTCTTTTTCTTTATCACCTATGGTTTCTAACTTTAGACTTTTCTACCTGGAGCTTTTACTTGCATTATTTTTACCTATGACTTTCTTATGACTTTTTTCTGTTATTTATTTTACCACCCAAGTGTGATTTTTGTCATAAATTCTTGTTCACTTATCAGATTTACAGTCATTTCCTTTGTCTTTCAACTGACACTTCTTGTCCTTCATGTAACTCTCATAATTCATGTTTAGAATATTGTAGAATATATATGTAGTATATTGCAGACCATGGAAATAAGAAACGTAAGGATCAATAGTAGTTTGAACACACTAATTTATAATAACAAATGGAAAGCTAAAGTTAAGAAGTATGGACGAAAGAAACAATATGGGAGCGTAGAGAGCCAAGCGGCGGCAGTACCGACTCTGCGTGACGTCATCAATCTCAGGCGCGGGTCTTTACAAAGAGACGGCTTTGGCTGTGCCAAGTACATCTGCCCAATGTACTCGGCAGAACGAGCTCGGTGCCCATCCGCATCTTATATTATATACCCATCATCCATTCGGATGGTACCTTACAGTGGGATAACTGGGTACTGGGCACCTCAGCTTTTTTTTGTTCGCTTATTTATTACAATTGAATTTTATTTTTATTTAAATTTAGATTTGATTAGTGACATAAAAAAATTATTAAAAAATAGCATCTTATTGACCATTTGAATATCTGTCAGGCCTTGCGAAAGTCAAAAGAAAGCATGCTCGAAATTTTTAAGTCTTCACATATGTACACGCTGGGGGTAAGCTACCTCAGGAAAATCTTGGACCGGTAATAACACGTATCCGTTGGTACGTCTTGTAAAAATTTCAACCTTCTTGATACAAGCATTAATCAACAGTGTCTCCAGAATCAAGAGTCGGGAAATTGGATTTTTTTTTTTGGGGGGGGGGGGGGGGGGTATTAAGAAATGCATGTTGTCATCACTTTCGACATACAATTTACATGTTTTTTTACGTTTGGTCTATAGCGCCGGTAGGGTCTCTTGATGGAGCCTGTAAATTAATCGGCCCCAGCCCTTTAGCGGCGCGGTCAGGTGCTTTATAGTGGCGCTATTTTTGTTTTGGTTATGCTGCCCACCGTAAATCTTTTTGATCCTCTTTAGAGAGTTGTAGCTTGACAGTTTTACAGATTAACAAAACCATATTTTTTGCGGAACTGTAATGTCAGGAACTAAGTAATTTTACCACGAACTGAAGACATCTTTCAGACGGAAGTGCACTGTGTTGTCGTGTTGACCCAAGCTATGATATGCAAGGATAAACTGTATTCCCAAGTTTCTGAAATAGCTAACATAATCATATTGAATATATGACCAGGTATGTTTACAGGATGTTTTCCAATGATGTTTTTTTCAGAATATTCAAAGAAGCTGAGTGTTGTCAAAGGAGAAGGGAGAGGTGTTTGGAAGGCAGTGTCGAATTAACAGGTGGAGACATTGAGTTTTCGAGGCATTGAAGGACACCACGTTCCTCCTGACCCCTCCTGACCCATTCAGAAATTATTCGAAGGTCTGAGATCAACCGTTCTGCAGCTTTCAGACTATAATCTTGTAAGTCCTGTTGAAAGGGTCTTCTGTCAAAAGATGTTGAGAAATGCAAAGGCATCGGCGTTCAAGTGGATATGGCAATTTGTTTTGGAAAAATAGTTAATGAAAAAACAAAAAGCGAGTGGGAAATAGAACAGAGCTCTGCGGGACACACCTGTTGATAGGTTTAGGAGAATATTGGCCGTCTACCACAACAGATAGATGGTCCGGAAAGGAAACTGGAGATAAAAGTACAAAAAGAGGTATAGAATCCGTAGGAGGGTAGTTTAGAAAACAAAGACGCTTTTAAAAGCTTTCGAAATGCCTCAGGCAGCAACAAAAGTTTCGCCAAAACGGCAAAGAGAAGATGACCAGGAGTCAGTCAGGAAAGCAAGATCAACAGTAGAACCCCCCTCGTGGAACCCATACTGGCGACCAGAGAGAAGTTTAGAAGTTTATAGGTGCTGTAGAACTTTCCTGTTAAGGATTGTTTCAAAAGCTATATAATGACGTGTAGGATGGAAAAAGGTCACGTGAAGGATGGAAAAGGGTCACGTGAAGGATGGAAAAAGGGTCACGTGTAGCATGAAAAAGGGCCACGTGTAGGATGGAAGAGGGTCACTTTTTTTTTTTTTTTTTTTACAGCTAAGGAGACAGTTCAAGGGCGTAAATAAGAAAAATTGAAAAAAAGCCCGGTACTCACTGCTCCCGAACAGAGGTCAAAGGAGTGTCCAAAACGAGAGGTCAATTTCGGGAGGAGAGGTGTCCTGATAGCCTCCTCTTGAAAGAGTTCAAGTCGTAGGCAGGAGGAAATACAGATGAAGGAAGATTGTTCTAGAGTTTACCAGCGTGAGGGGTGAAGGAGTGAAGATACTGGTTGACTCTTGCATAAGGGGTTTGGACAGTATGTAGCAGTCACCGCTCGAATCACGTGTTCCTTCCCCTCAGTGACACAAGAAAATGGTGCACTGCAGACAAAGACTTTAAAATTGTGTTTTCATGTTCATCGTCAGTCCTTGTCTCTGTCCGCGTCGTGTCTTCAATGTTTATCTTTCTTGTACTCGTTTACCTTTGACTGTCCGTCTATGTCCTTTTGTTGTCCACCGTTACACATTGTTATACACATACACCAACACTTAAATGTTAACCTACACAAACAACATTCACACAAACGCATACCCACACAAACACCTTTTTTTGTGTTGTGTTTGTCTCAATGACTTGTTGTATTTTTGTTCAATAAAGTAACCTTAACGGATATTGAGTTTCTTTATCCGTGAACCGACTAGCACTTAGAACACTCGCTACCACCAACAATTGGTGACCCTGCAGTGTTGCTATGGTTCAAGGTGGCTTATAGCCGGTGCCGTTTTAAGGGCACTCTCTCCTAGAGTGGAGGACCTGGGCAGGGTAACTTGTCCATTCGTCCGCCCTCTCCTGGGGCAAAAATCCTCACCTCCATTCGGGGTTCGTGGGGCTGAGCACTCAGGTCGGGAGAAACATTACGCCATAGGCGTAGTTGCCACCTTCAGGGTTTTCCCCCGCCCTCCCCCAGGCGCCTTCTGTGCCTTCCCCAGGCACCCTCTGTGCCTTCCCCAGGCACCCTCTGTGCCTCCCCCAGACGCCTTCTGCGTCTCCCGCAGGCACCCTCTGTGCCTCCCCCAGGCACCCTATGTGCGCCTCTTCCAGGCACCGTCTGTGCACCTCTTCCAGGCTCCCTCTGTGCGCCTCCTCCAGGCATCTTCAGCGCCCTTCAGGCATCTTTTGTGCCCCATGGTGCTTCTCCCGGCGCTCACCCACCCCCACCCCTCCTCCTCCCTGCTTTTCTGCTGGTCCGGCGACTGAGACACGCACATCGTGTGACACACTACACAGACTCAGTGAACACTCAAACACAGTACGACATATTACTGAGACACACAGTGCCACACACTCAGTGTACACGCCATACAGAGAAAGTGTATACGCCACCACACACCGCAGACTCAGTGTACACGCAGACACAGTGTGACACCCCACTGGGATTACTAGCTGCCCCCTGGATTAACCACCGCCTCCTGGATTTACCACCGCCCTCTTGGATTATCCTACACTTGTGGATCTATGTGTACAGTGCAGTGTGTCCAGCAACAGTTCAGTGCAGCAAGTCCCCAGCAACAGTTAGTGTCACAGTGTTCCCACTAAGTGTACAGTGTTGTTTTACAGTGCTTTCTTGGACACTTGTTCACTCCCCGGGCCACTGAGGTCCCTAGCACGCACTAGTGCCTATACTACACGCAGTTCGTTCTACTCTCACGGACTGCCGTGGCTCCTGGCCCGTTGTACGCCAGCGCCCTTGCCAACACCGTTCAACTTCACCATGTCTGACGACGACAACTCTTCCGCTGCGGTGGCGGTGTCCTTCAAAGCGCCGCCCTTCTGCTCACAGGACCCGTCCATATGGTTCTCGATTTTGGAGTGCGGATTCAAGACTGCCAAAATTACTAACAGCCTTACTCAGTACACTCACGCTGTTAGCCTCCTGCCCGCCGACGTCCTTCCACAAGTCTCTGACGTCATCGCCTCAGCCTACAACTCTGATCATGCCTATGAAGACCTGAAGACTGCCCTACTCCAACGCCTTCAGTCTCCTGTCGCCACCCGCCTCCGTGAACTCCTCTCCAAAGAAGAGTTAGGTAATGAGAAACCGACGGACCTCCTACGCCGCATGAAGCAGCTGCTCGGCGAAAAGTACCAGTCTTTCGACCCAGACTTGTTCAAACAGCTGTTTTACCAACGTCTGCCCCCTGTTGTCCAGCGCAGCCTCTTCAGCGTTAAGGACGACCTGAAGCCCGACGCCATTGCCAAGTTAGCAGACGAATTCATGGCAACTCTACCTGGACCGCTAACTTCCTCAGTGTCTTCCGTCGTCTCCGAAAGGACCACTCAATTTGACGAACTCGTCAAGCAAGTCTCCCTGCTCGCGACGAAAGTTACCTCTCTTGAGGAGCGGCTCGATCGCCGCCGCTCTCACTCCTCCACTCCTCACCGACGTCGGCGCCGCTCCCGTTCGAAAAGCCCATAACTCTGCTGGTACCACAACAACTTCGGCGAGAAAGCTACGAGGTGTACCACTCCGTGTACTTACAAGGCGTCAAACTCCAAGGACGAGCACTAGTGCAGCATAGCGCTCGTCATCAACCCTCAGCGCTGCTCCACCTTCATGATTGCCGTTCCAACACAAAGTTCCTGATTGACACCGGCGCTGATGTCAGTATAATCCCAGCAACCGCCAGTCAGCGAACTCTACCTCCACTCTTGCACCTGTACGCCGCCAACGGTACCAAAATACCTGTCTACTCGCGACACACCATGCAAGTGGACCTTTACCTACGACGTTGCTTCGAATGGACCTTTTACGTAGGGAACGTCTCGCAGGCAATCCTCGGAGCTGACTTCCTAAGGCACTTCAACCTCTTAGTCGACGTCAAAGGACGGAGGTTGGTTGACCCGCTCACTTCCATCTTCTCCAATGCTCAACCAGCACCAGGTGACAGCTCGCAACTTGCCGTCGTTCACAAGGACCACCAGTTCGCCGCCCTGCTCAAGTCCTTTCCCACGCTGACACAGCCCTGTTCAGCCAGCCTGCCCGTCAAGCACCACGTTACGCATCACATAGAGACTACAGGACCTCCAGTACACGCCAAGGCCCGTCGCTTAGCTCCTGAACGCTACCGTCAAGCCAAGGCCGAGTTCGAGTCTCTGTTGCGTCAAGGTATTGTACGGCCCAGTAGCAGCAACTGGTCATCAGCCCTCCACGTCGTCCCCAAGAAGAACGGCGACATACGTCCCTGTGGAGACTACCGAGCCCTTAACTCGCGCACTAAGATGGACAGATACCCGGTGCCAAACATCCAGGAATTCTCGTCTCAACTTGCTGGTTCCACCATCTTTTCACGTGTGGACCTCGTCAAGGCCTTTCACCAGATTCCAGTCCATCCTGACGACATACCGAAGACTGCCGTCATCACGCCCTTCGGTCTCTTTGAATACGTCAGGATGCCGTTTGGACTCATGAATGCGGCCCAGACCTTTCAACGCTTCATCGACGAAGTTCTCCGCGGCTTACCCTTCTGCTTCGCCTACATAGACGATCTACTCATCGCTAGCCCGGATGAAGCCTCTCACAAACAGCACCTTCACCAAGTCCTCACCCGCTTGCAAGACTACGGAGTACAGATCAACGTGGACAAGTCTGAGTTCGGTGTTACCCTCACCTTCCTTGGCCACTGTTACTCCAGAGGGCATCGCTCCACTCAACTCAGGACTGAAGCCATCCAGCAGTTCCCGAAGCCGTCCACCCAGCGCCAACTCAAGGAATTCCTGGGTATGGTTAACTACAACCGCTTCGTCCACACTGCTCTCTCATGCTCCAGCACCTCTACTCCATGGTGAAGCCCTGCAAGCGTGGCCAGTCTGTCACTCTCGCCTGGACTCCGGACGCTGACGCCGCCTTTCTCGCTGCTAAGAAGGCTCTCAGCGACACAGTCATGTTGTCCTTCCCTGCCCATGACGCGGAGATCTCGATTGCAACAGACGCCTCCGACACTGGGACTGGTGCTGTCCTTCAACAGTTCGTCGACAACGCCTGGAAGCCGATCGCCTTCTTCTCCCGTAAGCTCTCAAGTCTGAAGCCAAGTACAGCGCTTACGACCAGGAACTTCTCGCCATCTTCAAGGCTGTCAAACGTTTCCGCTACATCATTGAAGGCCGGCGTTTCCACGTGTTCACCGACCACAAGCCCCTCACTACAACTTTCCTGAGGAACAAAGACTCTTATACACCACGTCAACTCCGCCACATGGACTACATCTCGCAGTTCACCACTGACATCCGGTACGTCAAAGGTGCAGACAACGCTCCAGCTGACGCCCTCTCCGCAACATTACCGCTGTGACGTCCTCTTCACTTGATTACGCCGCCATAGCCGCCGATCAGTCCGGCGACGCAGAGCTGGAGAAGCTTCTGAACAACCCGGCGCTTAAAGTGAAGAAAATCACACTCCCAGGCACCAAGGTCACTCTCTACGCTGACGTCTCTACGGCCACCATCCGTCCCTACCTGCCACAGCGACACCGCTACCAGGCCTTCCGTCAGCTTCACGACCTCTCTCATCCTGGCATTCGAGCCTCGCAGCGCTTGATGACGTCCCGCTTCATTTGGGAGGGAATTAACAAAGACGTCAGACTATGGACCAAAACCTGCACTGACTGCCAAGCCTCCAAGGTGACGCGACACACACTCTCCACCCGGCACCTTCACGCCCGTCACGGAGAGGTTCGACCATGTCCACATCGACCTTGTTGGTCCCCTGCCGCCCTCCGCAGGCCACCGCTACATCCTCACCTGCGTGGATCGTTTCACACGCTGGCCTGAGGCCGCCCCCATCGCTGACATCACTACGGACGCCGTCGCCCACGCCTTCATTGCTACTTGGGTCTCCAGGTTCGGCGTCCCTCTCAGCCTCACCTCAGACCGCGGCGGCCAGTTCGAGGCTAACGTGTGGAACAAAGTCATGACCCTCCTTGGCATCCGCCGCTACAGAACGTCAAGTTATCACCCGCAGGCTAACGGCATGGTCGAGCGCTTCCATCGGCAGCTGAAATCCTCCCTCATGGCCTCCACCCATCGCGACAACTGGTCCCTGGCTCTTCCCTTGGTCCTCCTCGGCATCAGGTCCTCCCTGAAGGAAGACCTGCACCACTCCTCGGCTGAACTAGTGTACGGCACCAACCTCCGGCTCCCAGGCGAACTTCTGGCGCCCACACCTGACACCGCCCCCTGCGGCGTCCAGGACTTCGCCGCCTGCCTCAAAGGTGCCATGAGGAGCCTCCAGCCGGTGCAGCCTCGCTCTTCCCCGAAGAAGACCTTCGTCAACCAGGACCTCGACACCTGCACCCACGTTTTCGTGCGCGTGGATGCCGTTCGGCGGCCCCTGCAGCAGCCCTACCAAGGACCCTACCGCATCCTGAGACGGACCAGAAAGACTGTCACGATAGACAAACTGGGTTCTCAGGACGCGGTCTCCGTAGACAGGGTCAAGCCGGCGTACCTACTGGCCCCAGACCAGGCGCCCCATCTCTCCGTCGCCGAAACAACACCATCTGCACCAGTCCGCACCAGGAAGATATCGTTCCTTCTATGAAGTCACTGGGGGGGAATATCTGTAGCAGTCACCGCTCGAATCACGTGTTCCTTCCCCTCAGTGACACAAGAAAATGGTGCACTGCAGACAAAGACTTTAAAATTGTGTTTTCATGTTCATCGTCAGTCCTTGTTTCTGTCCGCGTCGTGTCTTCAATGTTTATCTTTCTTGTACTCGTTTACCTTTGACAGTCCGTCTATGTCCTTTTGTTGTCCACCGTTACACATTGTTATACACATACACCAACACTTAAATGTTAACCTACACAAACAACATTCACACAAACGCATACCCACACAAACACCTTTTTTTTGTGTTGTGTTTGTCTCAATGACTTGTTGTATTTTTGTTCAATAAAGTAACCCTAACGGATATTGAGTTTCTCTATCCATGAACCGACTAGCACTTAGAACACTCGCTACCACCAACAAGTATAGGGATGAGCATGAGTACAAAGTCGTGTGCAGCGGGGCCGCGAGAGGAGGGGAGGCATGCAATTAGCAAGTTCAGAAGAGCAGTCAGGATGAAAATATCGATAGAAGATAGAAAGAGAGGCAACATGGTGGCGGAATTTGAGAGGTAAAAGACTATCAGTATGAGGAGGAGAGCTGATGAGACGAAGAGCCTTTGACTCCACTCTGTCAAGGAGAGCTGTGTGAGTGGACCCACCCCCCCCCCCCCCCACACACACACACACACACACATGAGATGCATACTCCATACGAGGGCGGATAAGGCCCCTGTAAATGGATAGCAACTGTGCGGGGGAGAAGAACTGGTGGAGACGGTACAGAACGCCCAGCCTCGAGGAAGCTGATTCAGTAAGAGATGAGATATGAAGTTTCCAGTTGAAATTTTGAGTTAAGGATAGACCGAGGATGTTTAGTGTTAAGGAAGGTGATATCTGAGTGTTGTCAAAGAATAGTGGCTAGTCGTTTGGAAGATTGTGTCGAGTAGATAGGTGGAGAAACTGTGTTTTTGAGGCGTTGAAGGACACCAGGTTCGTCTTGCCCCAATCGGAAATAATAGTAAGGTCTGATGCTAACCGTTCTGTTGCCTCCAGCCTTGAATCGTTAAGTTCCTGTATGGTGGGTTTTCTATTAAAAGAAGTTGAGTAATGCAGAGTGGAGTCATCGGCGTAAGAATGGTTAGGACAGTTCGTTTTGGAAAGAAAGTCATCAATGAACAACAGAAAGAAAGTGGGAGATAGGACAGAACTCTGTGGGACACCACTGTTAATAGGTTTAGGGGAAGAACAGTGACCGTCTGCCACAGCAGAAATAGAACGGTAAGAAAGGAAATTGGAGATAAAGGTACAGAGAGGAGGGTAGTTTGGAAAGCAAAGATTTGTGCCAGACCCTATCAAAAGCTTTTGATATGTCCAGCGCAATAGCAAAGGTTTTACCGAAACGGCTAAGAGAGGATGACCAAGAATCAGTTAGGAAGGCAAGGAGATCACCAGTTGAACGCCCCATGCGGAACCCATACCGGCGATTAGATAGGAGGTCAGAAGTGGAAAGGTGCTTTTGAATCTTCCGGTTAAGGATTGATTCAAAAGCTTTAGATAGACAAGAAAGTAAAGCTATAGGACGGTAGTTTGAGGGATTGGAACGGTCACCCTTCTTAGGCACAGGCTGTATGAAGGCATACTTCCAGCAGGAAGGAAAGGTAGATGTTGACAGGCAGAGGCGAAAGAGTTTGACCAGGCAGGGTGACAGCACGGAGGCACAGTTTCTAAGGACAATAGGAGGCACTCCATCAGGTCCATAAGCCTTCTGAGGATTGAGGCCAGAGAGGGCATAGAAAATATCATTTTCAAGAATCTTTATAACAGGCATAAAAGAGTCAGAGGGGGGATGAGTAGGAGGAATATGCCCAGAATCGTCCAGAGTGGAGTTTTTAGAAAAGGTTTGAGAGAAGAGTTCAGCCTTAGAGATAGATGAGACGGCAGTGTTACCGTCAGGACTGAGGAGTGGAGGGAAGGATGAAGAAGTGAAGTTGGAGGAGATGTTTTTGGCTAAATGCCAGAAGTCACGGGAAGAGTTAGAGAAAGCAAGGTTTTGGCATTTTCTATTAATGAAAGAGTTTTTGGTTAGTCGGATAATAGATTTGGCACGATTCCGGGCAGAAATGTAAAGTTCGTAGTTAGCATTAGTTTGAAGCCTCTGGTACCTTTTGTGAGCTGCCTCTCTATCATTGACAGCACGAGAACAAGCGTGATTAAACCAAGGCTTTTTAGCGTGAGGAGTAGAGAAAGTACGTGGAATGTATGCCTCCATTTCAGAGACAATCACCTCTGTGATGCGCTGAGCACTCACAGAGGGGTCTCCATCGTGGAAGCAGTAATCATTCCACGGGAAATCGGAAAAGTATATCCTCAGGTCGTCCCACCGAGCTGAAGCAAAATGCCAGAAGCATCGCCTCTTCGGCGGTTCCAGAGGGTGTACAGGAGCGATAGGACAGGATACAGAAATAAGAGTGTGATCGGAGGATGGAAAAGGGTCACGTGTAGGATGGAAAAGGGTCACGTGTAGGATGGAAAAAAAAAAAAAAAGTAAAGATATAGGACGACAGTGTAAAGGATTAAAGGTCTCTTCTCCGTCACAAGCTGTATGTAGGCATACTTCCAGGAGGAAGGAAGGGCAGAGACGAAAGAGTTTAGCCAGGTAAGGTATTAGCACGAAGCACAGATTTACAGGACAATAAAACTTCATCAGGTCCATAAGCTCTCTGAGGATCGAGGCCAGAGAGGGAATAGGAAAGGTCATTCTGAAGTGATTCTTGATGTCTCTATTCGCTTCTGCAACTAATTTCTTATATAGTTCGGAGTAAGCTTGTAACTTCGAGTGAGGATTCTCTGCCATTAAAAAGTCACTAGCAAAAAGTTTTATTCACGGAGCGCAATTGTAAAAGAAAAAAAATAATTACTGCCGTTAAAATGATTTAGGGGAATGATAATGCACTGGGGAGGCGGTGGCTGGGTGGTTAGCGTGCCAGCACCGCGTCCGGGAGATCCAGGAGGGACTCGGGTTCGAATCCAGGCCGCCACACAGCTGGGATTTTTCAGTCACCGCAGAGTGGCCTAAGACTACCCACATGATGCCCTGAAGACCACCTATCAATCCGGACTCTAGATTACATCTCTAAAGAGAGGCTCTAAGATGAGCTCCGGGGGGCAGTATGAGCCAAAACATGATGGCGCCACTAAAACATTCGCCTGCGCCACAACGGGCTGGGTTGACCATCAGGCCCCACCAGTGAAAAAGCCTAACGGCCCAATAGGCCGCGACGTTCAAAAAAAAAAAAAAAGGTATGCCCACTCGCCTCGATGGTTTTCAAGGCATAAAAAAAGGGGAAAAGATAAGGATTGAGTCATGGTAAGTTAAAAAGAGGTGTCTTTACATTTTTCCCCAACGTGCACGAAACACAAAAAAGACAAGAGAAAATCAAATGAATGAATATGCTTAATGCTTATCAGTGTTACAGTTCAGGAGAAATATTCACCCTTCACATACCAGAGACAAAAATTCAACAGCTGAAACTAAAAATCAAATACGGTTTTACACGCCTAGGCATGTGAAAATACAGTTAATTCCCCTAAACTAATGTTGCAAGTGGCTTAATTACTGATAACCGTATCGATGCAGCAACGAAAATCAGTAACAAGGAACTAAAGCAAATTTTGAGATTATTTTGGAAAAGACATCAATTTTTCAAAACCAAAAGAGGCCAACAAACCCCTTATGTTTTTTTTCTGCAAACCTTCACAAGGAAGAAGTAGCAGATATTATAAGAAGTTGCAATCCTGTTGCAGAATGTGCCACTCTTTTGAGAGAAGCTTTGCAGAAGGTAGACTTTGGACTCAATGATAAATTTTGTGATGCTCAGGACCTTAGAAACTCATGGATGGAAAGCAAAGTATCAGAAGTATTTGTAATTTTTTTCAGTACATTATTTAACATATATCCAAACACCTCTGAAGAACATGAAGGCCTCGAAAATGAACATGAGGAATCAGA